>NC_135236.1:425422912-425724525 GCF_051348905.1 Ranitomeya variabilis
TTACACCCACATATGGCGTATCATCGTACTCAGGACAAATTGCACAACATTTTTTGGGGTCCAATTTCTTCTCTTACGCTTGGGAAAATAAAAAATTGGGGGCAAAAAGATCATTTTTGTGAAAAAATATGATTTTTTATTTTTACGGCTCTGCATTATAAACTTCTGTGAAGCACTTGGTGGGTCAAAGTGCTCACCACACATCTAGATAAGTTCCTTAGGGGGTCTACTTTCCAAAATGGTGTCACTTGTAGGGAGTTTCAATGTTTAGGCACATCAGGGGCTCTCCAAACGCAACATGGCGTCCCATCTCAATTCCAGTCAATTTTGCATTGAAAAGTCAAATGGCGCTCCTTCCCTTCCAAGCTCTGCCATGCGCCCAAACAATGGTTTACACCCACATATGGCGTATCATCGTACTCAGGACAAATTGCACAACATTTTTTGGGGTCCAATTTCTTCTCTTACGCTTGGGAAAATAAAAAATTGGGGGCAAAAAGATCATTTTTGTGAAAAAATATGATTTTTTATTTTTACGGCTCTGCATTATAAACTTCTGTGAAGCACTTGGTGGGTCAAAGTGCTCACCACACATCTAGATAAGTTCCTTAGGGGGTCTACTTTCCAAAATGGTGTCACTTGTAGGGAGTTTCAATGTTTAGGCACATCAGGGGCTCTCCAAACGCAACATGGCGTCCCATCTCAATTCCAGTCAATTTTGCATTGAAAAGTCAAATGGCGCTCCTTCCCTTCCAAGCTCTGCCATGCGCCCAAACAATGGTTTACACCCACATATGGGGTATCAGCGTACTCAGGACAAATTGCACAACATTTTTTGGGGTCCAATTTCTTCTCTTACCCTTGGGAAAATAAAAAATTGGGGGCGAAAAGATCATTTTTGTGAAAAAATATGATTTTTTATTTTTACGGCTCTGCATTATAAACTTCTGTGAAGCACTTGGTGGGTCAAAGTGCTCACCACACATCTAGATAAGTTCCTTAGGGGGTCTACTTTCCAAAATGGTGTCACTTGTAGGGGGTTTCAGTGTTTAGGCACATCAGGGGCTCTCCAAACGCAACATGGCGTCCCATCTCAATTCCAGTCAATTTTGCATTGAAAAGTCAAATGGCGCTCCTTTCCTTCCGAGCTCTGCCATACGCCCAAACAGTGGTTTACCCTCACATATGGGGTATCAGCGTACTCAGGACAAATTGTACAACAACTTTGGGGGTCCATTTTCTCCTGTTACCCTTGGAAAAATAAAACAAATTGGAGCTGAAATAAATTGTGTGTGAAAAAAAGTTAAATGTTCATTTTTATTTAAACATTCCAAAAATTCCTGTGAAACACTTGAAGGGTTAATAAACTTCTTGAATGTGGTTTTGAGCACCTTGAGGGGTGCAGTTTTTAGAATGGTGTCACACTTGAGTATTTTCTATCATATAGACCCCTCAAAATGACTTCAAATGAGATGTGGTCCCTAAAAAAAAATGGTGTTGTAAAAATGAGAAATTGCTGGTCAACTTTTAACCCTTATAACTCCGTCACAAAAAAAAATTTTGGTTCCAAAATTTTACTGATGTAAAGTAGACATGTGGGAAATGTTACTTATTAAGTATTTTGCGTGACATATGTCTGTGATTTAAGGGCATAAAAATTCAAAGTTGGAAAATTGCTAAATTTTCAAAATTTTCGCCAAATTTCCATTTTTTTCACAAATAAACGCAAGTTATATCGAATAAATTTTACCACTAACATGAAGTACAATATGTCACAAGAAAACAATGTCAGAATCGCCAAGATCCGTCAAAGCGTTCCAGAGTTATAGCCTTATAAAGAGACAGTGGTCAGAATTGTAAAAATTGGCCCGGTCATTAACGTGCAAACCACCCTTGGGGGTGAAGGGGTTAAGGGTCACCAATCTAACCCAAGAAGAGGTGCGAAACCGGCTAAATAAGATTAAAATAGATAAATCTCCGGGTCCGGATGGCATACACCCACGAGTACTAAGAGAACTAAGTAATGTAATAGATAAACCATTATTTCTTATTTTTAGGGACTCTATAGCGACGGGGTCTGTTCCGCAGGACTGGCGCATAGCAAATGTGGTGCCAATATTCAAAAAGGGCTCTAAAAGTGAACCTGGAAATTATAGGCCAGTAAGTCTAACCTCTACTGTTGGTAAAATATTTGAAGGGTTTCTGAAGGATGTTATTCTGGATTATCTCAATGAGAATAACTGTTTAACTCCATATCAGCATGGGTTTATGAGAAATCGCTCCTGTCAAACCAATCTAATCAGTTTTTATGAAGAGGTAAGCTATAGGCTGGACCACGGTGAGTCATTGGACGTGGTATATCTCGATTTTTCCAAAGCGTTTGATACCGTGCCGCACAAGAGGTTGGTACACAAAATGAGAATGCTTGGTCTGGGGGAAAATGTGGGTAAATGGGTTAGTAACTGGCTTAGTGATAGAAAGCAGAGGGTGGTTATAAATGGTATAGTCTCTTACTGGGTCGCTGTGACCAGTGGGGTACCGCAGGGGTCGGTATTGAGACCTGTTCTCTTCAACATATTCATTAATGATCTGGTAGAAGGTTTACACAGTAAAATATTGATATTTGCAGATGATACAAAACTATGTAAAGCAGTTAATACAAGAGAAGATAGTATTCTGCTACAGATGGATCTGGATAAGTTGGAAACTTGGGCTGAAAGGTGGCAGATGAGGTTTAACAATGATAAATGTAAGGTTATACACATGGGAAGAAGGAATCAATATCACCATTACACACTGAACGGGAAACCACTGGGTAAATCTGACAGGGAGAAGGACTTGGGGATCCTAGTTAATGATAAACTTACCTGGAGCAGCCAGTGCCAGGCAGCAGCTGCCAAGGCAAACAGGATCATGGGGTGCATTAAAAGAGGTCTACAGCAAAGAAAAGAAGCTGCTCCAATGGATGCACACCACAAGAATATATATATATCAAAGGATTTTTATTGACACACAACAACTTCAAAACACATAAAACATAATTAAAAACAATACAAAGTACGATTGGCACATAGACGAATAACGTATACAAATAATACAAAGTACAGGTCTGCAAAAAACCGGTATATAAACACAGCAGAAGAAACCCTCTGGCTCATGGAACTGATAGCAAACGCGTATCGCCCTTCTCGAGAGGGCTTCGTCAGGGGAAGATGCCCTGACGAAGCCCTCTCGAGAAGGGCGATACGCGTTGGGCGTTTTTTCTTTTGGCACACACTTTGTCTGCGCCTGGAGCCGGCGCGCCTGCCCTTTCCACCTTGGTTATGTTCAGCCTATCTGTCTTATTAGAGACATGGGATTTGTTGGGATTCTAGAAGTTACCACATGTGCCACTGAATTTGGGTGACCCTGCCCTGTAGGTGGACTTCCACATTCTAATGGGTTTCCCAGTTTGGTGGATAGTTTGGGGCTCTTATAAAGGTTGTGCACTTGTCCGGTCGTTTGCTATCAGTTCCATGAGCCAGAGGGTTTCTTCTGCTGTGTTTATATACCGGTTTTTTGCAGACCTGTACTTTGTATTATTTGTATACGTTATTCGTCTATGTGCCAATCGTACTTTGTATTGTTTTTAAATATGTTTTATGTGTTTTGAAGTTGTTGTGTGTCAATAAAAATCCTTTGATATATATATATTCTTGTGGTGTGCATCCATTGGAGCAGCTTCTTTTCTTTGCTGTATTTCTCATGTTTTGCTGCTTGGTTGCACCCCGTTGTGACAGTTTATTATAACCAATATTAGTAGTGCGCTCTATCTCTTGTTTCTCATTAAAAGAGGTCTGGATACACATGATGAGAGCATTATACTGCCTCTGTACAAATCCCTAGTTAGACCGCACATGGAGTACTGTGTCCAGTTTTGGGCACCGGTGCTCAGGAAGGATATAATGGAACTAGAGAGAGTACAAAGGAGGGCAACAAAGTTAATAAAGGGGATGGGAGAACTACAATACCCAGATAGATTAGCGAAATTAGGATTATTAAGTCTAGAAAAAAGACGACTGAGGGGCGATCTAATAACCATGTATAAGTATATAAGGGGACAATACAAATATCTCGCTGAGGATCTGTTTATACCAAGGAAGGTGACGGGCACAAGGGGGCATTCTTTGCGTCTGGAGGAGAGAAGGTTTTTCCACCAACATAGAAGAGGATTCTTTACTGTTAGGGCAGTGAGAATCTGGAATTGCTTGCCTGAGGAGGTGGTGATGGCGAACTCAGTCGAGGGGTTCAAGAGAGGCCTGGATGTCTTCCTGGAGCAGAACAATATTGTATCATACAATTATTAGGTTCTGTAGAAGGACGTAGATCTGGGGATTTATTATGATGGAATATAGGCTGAACTGGATGGACAAATGTCTTTTTTCGGCCTTACTAACTATGTTACTATGTTACTATGTTACCTCCTCAGGGATCCTTCTCACCCTAACTTCATTTCTACGCAATCTATCCTCCAAGTCATATGTTTTATCACTGACTCAAGCCAATTCTTCCTTAAGGCTTCATTTTCATTGACTAGTGCATTGAAAGAAGTGGCATATTCAGCCATTTTATTCTCTAAATGAGAGGTGCGCTCTCCAAGAGCTGAGATTTCTCCTTTCAGCTCTCTAAGCATATTATCCATGTCCTCTTTTAAAGAATCCCTCAAAGAGGAAAGAAACTCCTCCATATCCTCCTTAGTGAGTGGGGCAGAGTGGTGTTGATGAATCCCCTCTGTGCCAGCACCACTCCCAGAGTCCCCAGAGGAGCGTGCGGAGCCTGAAAGGGATGCAGGCATCATTTTCCTGTTGCTTTGGTGGACTTCCCCATCGCAAAGAAGTTGGGCAATCTGGGTGGGGATTCCCTCTTCTGTGATCTGCCACGTGTCATCATGTGCCTGGGCGGTTGTAGGAGCTGCGGGTGAGTAGCTGGAGGAAGCTGGGTGCGGAGTTGAGCCGGGATGGGCTGCTAAAGGTCCTGGGCTGCAGGAGCTCTGCAATTATGCAGCTGCCACACTTGCTAGAGGCCACACAGGGATTTCCATTGTTTATGCACTTCAGGGGCTCTCCAAACGTGACAAGGCATCTGCTCTCGATTCCAGTAATTTTTGCAAAAAGTCATATGGGGCTATTTCCCTTCTGAGCACTGCCATGGTCCCAAACAGTAGTTTCCCCCCATATGGGGTATTGGCGTACTCAGGGGAAATTACCCAACAAATTTTGTGTTACACTTGTGAAGCTAAAAAATTTGGGGCTAGAGTAAGAATTTTGTGAAAAAAAGGAAAATGTTCATTTTTTCCTTCCACAGTGCAATAATTTCTGTAAAGCATCTAAAGCGTTAATAAGCTTCTTTGATGTAGTTTTGAGAGCAGTTTGAGGGGTGCAGTTTTTCGAATCCTGTCACTTTTGGGCATTTTCTGTCATATAGGTACCCAAAATTACTTCAAATGTGATGTGGTCCCTAAAAAAATGGTTTTGTAAATTTTATTGGAAAAATGAGAAGTTGCTGATCAACTTTTAACCTTTCTAGCTACCTAACAAAGAAATTATGTTTAAAAAGTGGTGCATATGTGAAGTAGATGTGGTAAAATGTGTATTAACTTTTTTTTGGGACATAACTGTGGTTTAAGGGACAAAGAATTAAATGTTTGAAAATTGTGACATTTTCAACTTTTTGCCAAATTTCTGATATTATTACAAATAAATTAAAGTCATATCGAACAAATATTACCACTGTCATGAAGTACAGTATATATATATATATATAAAAAAAACAGTATCAGAATCACTGGGACCTTTGAAACGTTCAACAGTTATTACCAGATCAACTGACACTCGTCAGAATTGCAAAAGTTGGCCGTCAAGAAGGTGAAAACAGGCTCGGGGGTGAAGGGGTCAATTTCTGCTGATGTATGTCCCTTTTGAAAAAAAGATGATCAGTAAACAGAGGTTCAATTTTTATTTTATTTTAAGGGAATCTGCTGATATTGTTTACCACCTAATCTGAGAGCAGCATAATGTCGGATTCTAGTGATGTGTCAGTTACTAGTCTGCTTGATAAAAATCACTGCTTAGAGCTGTAGATTATCTCTAGAGGACTAGTAAAGCTGCTTCCAGCTAGTCAAGAATATTCATGAGCTCTGTTTAATCTTGCCTGACCACAGATTGGCAGCTTTCTGTGTAGATTGGCAGAATGCTACCAATCAGTGGTGGTTGTGGGGTTGTACAGAGCTCCACATTCAGAAATTGGTAGATCTGCAGCAGAGAAAACAGGGATTTTAGCAAAATGACAGCATGCAGCTCAGCAAGTGATACATCTCTGGAATTGGCGTATCTTCTCTTCCATCATGCTGCTCTCAGTTGGGGTACCAAAAACCTGGTGACAAATTCCCTTTAAAGATGCAGCAGACAAAATGTTTTGGCTGAAATAGTGAAGCAATGTGATCTCCACATGCTGTGTAATGAACAGAACGAACTTATTGTGTACCCAATAAAAGTACAGGAGGCTCTATGTGAACTGATTATTATTTTTACAAGTGTGAAGGGACCAGTAACCTGTTACTAATTGAAAGTTTTTTTATTTCTTTTCTGTTTGAGGTGCATAGCCCAAGCATGTTTAGGAAGTTCTTTATACAGTATATAATCACATAGCGGTTTTTATTTTCATAGTTCTCAACTCTGTAGACCAATTAAGTTTTTGGCTTTCCTGGAGTATTGCAGCAGATGTTGGTTGCTGTATATTAAGACTAGGCTTCAGTAATAATAATTATATGCGAGGCGGCGTATTCAATGAATGTTTACTGTAAAGATCAGGTGTCCGGTTCTTAACTAATAAAATTTAAATGGAAATATACTCTATAAATTTCCACGGTTTATTTTTCCTTTAATTGAGCTGTGTAACATATGGGCATCATTTATTATGAGGAAGATTGAACAACATATAAAGGGGAAAGCATCTGGTCCTCAAGCAGATACAATCCCTTCCCTAGAGTCTTCTGGTAGCAACACAAGCGCCATCAGAGAGGCATACAATAGAAGAGTATATTAGCCATATTCTTTGAAGAATGGCATTGGAATTCATATTATTCAGTGGCCTATCTAGGTTCATGTTCTAAAAGAAGCTTAACCCTTTCCCTCTGAAGCCAATTTTGATTTTTGCACTTTTGTTTTTTCCTTCCCTTCTACCAAGTTCAAAAACTTTTTTTTCCCAACAACATGAGTGCTAAATGAGGGCTTGTATTTTTCCATGAGGAATAGGAGTTTTGAATTACAACATATGTTTTAATATTCAATATACTGGAAAACAGGAAAAATATTTCAAGTGCGATGAAATTGTGATGAAAAATGCAATTCCGACATGGTTTCTCACATTTTGTTTTTATGGTGTACATTCTGTGGCAAAAAAATACTCTGAATGATAATTCTCAAAGTCAATATTATTACATTTTTTTTTTATTTTAGAAGAATAAAATTCAGAAATGAATCAAAATAAATTTTTGGAAGACTCATAACAATTTTGTTTTTCCGTCGCTGAGTTGTGTGAAAGCTTGTTTTTTGTGTGATGAGCTGACTGTTTTATGGACACTAATTTCGGGTAGATACGTTTTGATCTGTTTTTATTGCATTTTTCTTAGGTATGAGTGGTGACTGAAAAACCACAATTCTGGTATATTGATTTTGGGTTATTTTTTTGTTTTTAAACCAGGTATTGGTATTTTTGGCAGTGTGGACAGAAATAGAAAGACATTTCCATCTCCAAAAAGCTTGTCAGCAGAGGGAAGCATGAAGTCTTCTACAATTTCCTGGTAGATGGCTGCACTGACTTTGGTCTTGATAAAACACAGTGGACCTACACCAGCAGATGACATTGCTCCTCAAACCATCATTTATGGTGGAAACTTCACACTAGACCGCAAGCAGCTTGGGTTGTGTGCCTCTCCACTTTTCCTCCAAACTCTGTATCAAGTTCCTCAAACATTTGTGTCAAGTTCTGTGCATGTTATCAGGCCAAGATCACCAGGATATGTGAACTTTTGATCAGGGTCATTTGGATGTTTTGGGTTGTCATTATGATTTAAAAAGATAAAACACAGTAGTTTGACAATAAATGGCTTCACCCAACCACTAACCATGAGTGGAGAAAAGGTTTTGGTGTTATCATTCATATTCCCTGAAAAAGGCCAAGAAGGCAAAAATTCTGCTGGGGTATGTAAACCTTTGAGCACAACTGTAGATTAAATAATGCGAGTTGATCTTGTCACCATTCTTCCCTTTCACCTGTAAATGCTGGCTTGAAGGATAGTCGTTAACTATAAAAAGAGGTCATATACCTCTGTAACATGAGGCAGATATTCAGCCAAGACATCCAAACATCGAAAGAACCATAGACTCTACAGGACAGCAGCCAAGGCATCATAGCTCCATCACGAGGGACACACATTTGTCATTCTAAAGGATGACAGCTTAGGGGACCACAGAACCGGCTGAAGGAATGCAGATCTGCTATATTGACCATCACTGAACCCATGGATAAGTTTGAAGTAGGATTTGGACCCACCGGTCACCTGAGCCCCATGGATATATTTGTGAAATTCAGGAAATGAACACTTGAAATAGATCACTCTGTTTGGAATGACACTATATAATTTAGGACTTTCACTTTTTGCATTGAAGAACTGAAATAAATTAACTTTTTGATATTCTAATTTTGTGAGAAACACCTGTAGATATCAGTCTATTCCTGGGTGTTACAGGGTCACCGTGACAGAGAGGAACCACAAGACGACAGCGTCTGATTTCTCCAACTCCTGTGCTGAAAAGAAGCACTTCTCCTTCGTTAATCTGCCATGTTGATAGCTCTGGGAGCTAGGGCTCTCAGCTGAGCATGGTTAGCCACTCCTATCGCATATTTAATAGTCAGAGCTAGCTTATGCTGCATGGCTGGGAGCACAGTAGTTGGTGGTTGTAAGAGTAGGCATTTGATGGATTTCTCTGTTACTGTTGTTTGGGTTGGTGAGTGTGATAATTCCCTTTTTTATCCTACTTTGAAATACCCCATTCTTCACTCCCTGGTGCATTTGTCTGTTATATGTGAGTGTATATTTGTATACCCTGTATTTTCCGTTTCCCCTGTTTGTGCTACCTTGTTCAACTTGGTGTACTACGGTGCACTGCTACTCCTCTCTTCCCTGGGTGGGGGTAGGGTACAGATGGAGGGCGGATTCAAGAGATAAGGCAAGGTACGTGGCCCCTGTATCTTCACTTTCAGAAGTAACTGGGGGAACAGGGCAAGCTAGGGCACCCCCTAGCATTAGGGACAGGGAAGGAGCCCCTTGTCCTATATCACCCGACAACAAAGTCGTGACAGGGGGTCAGCGGGTGCCCTGGTAAGCTAGTCAAAACTGCATGGACCAGGGTTCATCCCACCAAATGCCTGCTCTCCTTTTACCATTGGAGTAATAACACTCAGACAACACAGGGTGAGGGTAAAACAGTGTGCCAATACTTTATTGAACCAAAAAACAGGCAAATAACACATGAAACAGTCCCAGCAAAATACCCAAGATGGTGCAAATTACTTGCCAGGATAAGAGAAGCTGTGACTTCAGAGCTTCCATGGCTGACTTCCTCACTTATGGAATGCACAAACTGGAGGTAATAATAAGCTTAGGAAGATGACAGTTAATTGAGCTACAAGGCCAGTTGACCGGATGTTCACAACCTGCCTTCTCTGGACAGCTCCATGGAGCCAGGTGACCAGTGGGATCCATTCCTGGCTTTCACAATTGTATCCATGGGGTCCAGGTGACTGGTGGGTCCAAATCCCGACTACCCCAAACGTATACATTGGTTCAGTGATGGTCAATGGAGCATATCTGTATTCCTTCAGCTGGGTCCATGGTCCCATAAGCTGGCATCCTGTAGAATGACAAATCTGTGTCACTCGTGATGGAGCCATGATATTTTGGAGGTGGTCCTGTAGAAAGTCTATGGTTCTTTGGATGTTTGGATTACTGGATGTCTTGGCTGAATATCTGAATATCGGTCTCATATTACAGAGGCATATAACCTCTTATAGTTAATAACTATCATTCAAGCCAGCATTCACAGATAAAGGAGACGAATTATGATGAGATCAACTCGGATTATTTGATTATTTAATCTATTTGCATAGTTTTTCCTCATCTGTTGTGCAAGTCAACAAACTCGCTGGCCTGGACAATGTGTAATTAATATATCAGCAAACATAATTGTTCAATGACCCTGTATTAGTAGTCATCCAGGATAAAAGCCCAATAGGTTACAACAAATGTCAACATACAAGTCAATATTACAGGTTTATATGATCAAAAGTCTGTGTTTTCTTGACCAACACAAAAGAAACACATAAATTAAATTCCTCGTTCACCATGCATCCTCGCACGTACCTGCAGCCTATGGACTGATGTCCTTAATCCATACGATGGTGTAATAAAGGACTTTTATTGCAAACATGATTTGGTGAGTGCCACATCTCCTCTTTTTTCTCGTCTATATGTTGCCTATGGATTGCTATATGATGTTGAGCAGCACAAGGAGCATGTAAAAACACCACTTTTTTCATTGGAAATCGGACTTAGCTTCATGTATTCTTTGCCGTTGGATTTATATATATTTTGCCATTGGATCTAGTGCCGTTATTCTTATTTCTTCTTGAGTTTATCATAAATTCAAAAGTCAACATATATATATAATAGTCTATTTATCCTGGCTTACTGAAAATAGATGTCTGGTTAATTAAGATAAAATGCTGTGTTGTCACACTGGCAATGAGTCTTTTACAACACTCTGAAGGAATTTTGGCCCACTCATCTTTGCAGAATTGTTGTAATTTAGCCACATTGAAGGGTATCTGAGCATGAACCACCTTTTAAAGGTCATGCCACCACATTTCAATTGGATTAAGGTAATGACTTTGACTAGGTCACTCCAAAGACTTAATTTTGTTTTTGTTAAGCCATTCAGATGTGGACTTGCTGTTGTGTTTTGGATCAATGTCCTGCTGCATAACCCAAGTGCGCTTCAGTTTGAGGTCACTAACAGATCTCTGGACATTCTCTTTCAGGATTATTTTGTAGACAGCAACATTCATGGTTCCATTTACCACAGCAAAAAAGCTCCAGACCATCACACTACCACCACTGTATTTTACTGTTAGTATTATGTTTCTTTTCTGAAATGCTGTGTTACTTCTACACCAGATGTAATGGGACATACACCTTCCAACTGATGTCTCATCAGGCCACAGTGTATTTTCGCAAAAGTCTTGGGGATCATCAAGATGTTTTCTGGCAAAAGTGAGACAAGATTTTAAGTTCTTATTGCTTAGCAGTGGTTTTCATCTTAGAACTCTGCCATACAGGCCATTTTTGCCCAGTTTCTTTCTTATGGTAGAGCCATGAATACGGACCTTAACTAAGGCAAGTGAGACCTGCAGTTCTTTAAATGTTGTTGTGGGGTCTTTGTGACCTCTTGGATGAGTTGTCGCTGCACTCTTGGGGTAATTTTGGTCAGCCAGCCACTCCTGGGAAGGTTCACCACTGTTCCATGCTTTCACTATTCGTGGATATTGGCTCTCACTGTGGTTTGCTGGAGTCCCAAAGCTTTATACATGGCTTTATAACCATTTCCAGACTGATAGATCTGAATCACTTTGTTTCTCATTTGTTCCAGAATTTCTCTGGATCGCGGCTGGATGTCTAGCTTTTTGAGGAGCTTTTGGTCTACTTTACTTTGTCAGGTAAGTTCTATTTAAGTGATTTCTTAATTGACAACAAGTTGTGGCAGCAATCAGGTCTGGGTGTGGCTAGCTTACCAAAGATGTCATAAACCACAGTTAATTTGTGTTTTATGGGGAGGGGGGTCACTTTTTCAAACAGGGCCCTGTAGGTTTGGATTTCTTTTTCCCTTAATAATAGAGACCTTCATTTAAAAACTGCATTATGTGTTTACTTGTGTTATCATTGCGTTATTTAAATTTGTTTGGTGATCTGAAACATTTAAGTGTGGCCAAGTGACCAAACACGCAAAAGAATAGGAAATCAAGAAGGGGGCAAATACTTTTTCACACAGCTGTATAAAGAAAACAATTGTAGTTACCTGACTATAGATCATTGCCTTAAACCACTCCACTGATGGCAAATCCAAAAGAAAAGAATGAACAGGGTTGTTATGACATTATCGGATTGGCATGTGTTTTTCTCAAAAATGTACAATTAAATACAGTTCTAGTATGTAATAAATGCTGTAGCTTAATACAGATCACACACAGAATAACCGCATAAATCACCGACTTAAGCTCTCTATATATAATGTAATAACTTGATTAAAATTTCTCTTTTAATAAGAATACATTAAAAGATCAAATCACTAATATACAACCAGATATACATTTAGCATAAAAGGCCAACACATTTCTGCATATCTGATATTTGGAAGGGAGTGTAAAATAACCCTATTAAGAAACTAATGTCTCCCTACCTTGCTGCACATTGTTGGCATCCTAACACCTGTGCTGATGGCACCCGCACTCACAGTAGGATCTCCCTATTAAGCACTATTAGGCCTTAAGAAAGAAGGGGAGGACAGTGTATATACGACAGACAGCACACTAAAAAACAGTAATAGGGTTTGGAATATATCTCAAAATCTTGAAAATATTAATGGGGCTATCACAAGAGTACAGTTTGATTCAATCAGGTTTTTTGATTGTGATAATATATATATAAAAAAAGGCCCCAATAGCACCGGGTGATACATATATTATAAAGAAAAAACATCTAAACAAAAGTGGTAAGCAATAACACAATGTAGATATTGCACCTATTCCCGAATTTGTAATATAGTCAGTAATATGTTACATCCACATCCATCAGTAGTTTTCAATTGGATATGGGTCCAGAATAGAAGTTTATTCAATAAGTGTCACCAGACTACATAATATAGGGGTCAAAAACATTCCTCTACTCAGGGAGATGACAGTACACTCAAGTACCCTTAAGTAACTATAACCAAACCATGACTATTGCACCGATACCCAATATTGAATGACCACCCCAATATTCAATAATACAGTAGAGCATATAAAAAACCCAATAGAGCTATAGAGCATGTATTTCTCGACACGCTTCTCCTCTAAATGGTTCCTGAGGAGACATACTTATTTTTTTTATAATATAATATAAGAGTTATCAAATAACTTAGCTCAATCAAATGACTCAAATGCTCAGCAAATCCAATATGCATTCTGGGGAAAAGTGTCCATCCATCCATGCTAGGCAACTGTCAGCCATGTGTGTGTCTTGAACCAGCCCTCTATTCACATCTAAGACATCCCCATTAACATTCATTTCCTGGTCAGGGAGCCGCCATATACAGTCGGAGCATAATGCGTCTCACAATGTGCCCAGACTGTCCAAAAAGCTAACCCAACGCGTGTATATATGGAGACCAACAGCACCATTTCTCTGTGAAATTACCACAGTGTTGTGGTGGAATGCGATGTGTCTCATTCTGTGTAAGTGCCATCAGGTATAGGTGGTGCACAGTCCTTCAGTCCCGCCACGTGACTTGATGTACTTCCTGGATGGTGGAATGTAATAATCATCCCATCTTGCACAGGGATATTACAGGTTTGTATTCATAACATACATACATAGGTTCAATTAAGAGGGATGGAGGGGTGACATAACTGCACAAGGGACATTCCCTAAGCAAAAACAGTACTAAAAAGGTCATGTCATGATTCAAATATGTGACTACAATACTGTCTCAAGAAAAAGATATTGGCCAAATCCTATTGGGGGCTGTGATGGCACAGCATTTTATCTTAATTAACCAGACTTCTTTTTTCAGCTAGACAGGAGGAATAGACTGTTATCTATATGTTGACTTTTGAATTTATAGATTTCTTTCTTGTTGGTCAAGAGTCTGAAATGTTGACTCTTCGTTCATGGAGGGTTATTGAACAATGATGTTTGCTGATATGTTGATTACACATTGTCCAGGCCAGCCAGTTTGCTGACTTGCAAAATAGTGTTATGCACTCCGCGCGGTACTTACAGACTAGCCCGATGTGAGTGCCCAGAATGACAGATTCCAGGGTCAGTTTAGGATCCCAGGGATGAAGAGCAGTGGTGGCAGAGAGATGTGCTTCAGGTGGAGAGGACCTGAAGCACGTGACTGCCAGGGGGAGTGGCCAGGGGCAGAGACCACTGCTGGAGCTCCAGAGTGCTAGGCTCCGACGGGGAAAGAAAGAGAGCTGTTGGACAAGCGGAGGTAACAACCAGAGGATGACACCATTACTGGGGGGACCAGTCAGGGAAGTAATCAGGGCTAGGCCGAGGTCAGAACCAGAGATAATGTAGCGGTACCAGAGGGGAAAGACAGAGCGGGTAGTCAAAAAGCTAGGCAAGAGTCTATATACAAAACAGGCAAACAAACAGTACCGAGACAGAATACCAAATCATAATCAAAGGGACAAACCGGGTCAGAGCCAAAAGATCAAGCACAAGAGCAGGCACAAAGAACAGGCACACGAGGGTCAACACACTCAGCTGAGGACGTAAGTATAACTGACAGGGAATCTGAGCCTGGTGTGGGTATATATGTCCCTCCCAGATCCAAAAGGAGGCCAGAGACAATTAACCCCATGAGGACCGGGAGAGAACCCAGACCACAACCATGACAATAGAGGAGGAAAAACTATGCAAATAGATTACATAATCAAACAATGCGAGTTGGTCTTATCATCATTCTTCCCCTTTACCTGAGAATACTGAATGAAGGGCAATTGTTAACTGTAAAAATATGTTATATGCCTATGTAACACGAGGAGACAGATATCCAGCCAAGACATACTGAAATCCAAAGAACCAGAGACTCTCTACAAGACAGCAGCCAAGACATCATATCTCCATTACAAGGGACACAGATTTGGCATTCTAAAGGATGCCACCTTAGGGAACCTCAGCCCCGGCTGGAAGAATACAGATCTGCTCCATTGACCATCACTGACCCAGTGGTCAGTGGTTACATTTGTGAAAGCCAGAAATGAGACCAACTGGTTGTCTGGCTCTATGGAGATGTTCAGAGAAGCCAGGTTGTGACCCTCCGGTCAACTGGCCTCGTACCTGAATGGACTGTCATCTTCCTAAGCTTATCGTTACCTTCTCTCTGTGCATACCACAGGCGGGGTAGTTGGCCCTGGAAGCTGATTCCAGGTTGTGACCCTCCAGTAAATTTGCCTTGCACCTGAATTGACTGTCATCTTCCTATGTTGGTCATTACCTCCTCTCTATGCGTACCACAGGTGGGGTAGTTGGCCCTGGAAGCTCTGAAGTAACAGCTGCTCTTATCTCAGCAAGTCAGCGGAAGGGTGAGACTCTGTAATGTGTACTATCTTGAGTATTTTGCTGGGACTGTTCTACGTGTTATTGTAACAACAAATGGTAAGGTTGCACCTTAATATACAAGGAAGGATTACTCTAGAACATCGAAACTGCATTGCTGCCATAGGAAATAGGAAAAAATGGAAAAAAGCACGATCTAATGTACAAATGAAATATTTATCTGCAAAAATTGCTATGAAAAAACATGTTATGATGCCTGTTTTGTTTTCAGTAAAGCATTGCCACACTGTTTTACCCTCACTGTGTTGTTTGAGTAGCATTATGCACATTTTTAAAGGAGAGCTGGCATTCAGCGATATGATCCCTGGTCCATGCAGTTTCGGCTAGTGGACCAAGGCGCCCACTGACCCTTTTTGTCTCCACAGGGGTAATGGGCAAGAAAGGGCAAATCCTGACTGGGAGACACAATATACAAAAAAGGTTGCACTCTATCATGCTAAAGCATATCAATTTTGGAATATGTGAAATTTGAATAGCATTACGGCTTTGGAGGATTAGGAAAAAATATGAGATGCTTAGCATAAAATTTGGCCAAAAATTACGTGCCCATCAACCATCGTCAAGGTGGTCTCAGCCTGATGGGTCTCTGATCTGTGTGAATAGCTCTCTAAGGCTGATGACTGAATTTCTGGGTGAATGTGGACACCTCTGTCAGCAATGCCTGTTGTTGTGAACTCTGTTTTTGGGCTCCCTCTTGTGGTCACAAGTGGTACTGTGTGAGTGCTGTCTTTGGGCTCCCTCTGGTGGCTCTTTGTGTCATTCTGCAGGTCTGAGGCTGGATCAGCTGTTTCATTATCAGTTAGCTGGTTTCCTATTTAGCTCACCTGGACTTTCAGTGTTTGCCTGCTGTCGATGTATTCAGTGCTATTTTGATCTCTCCTGAATTCCTTTGCTATCAGTCTCTCCAAGAGAAGCTAAGTTTTCTGTTTGGTTATTTTTTGCTCATCAGTGTTCAATATGTTTTTTGGTTATTTACTTGTCCTTGTCCAGCTTGCTAATATGTGATTTCCTTGCTTGCTGGTAGCTCTAGGGGGCTGAGTTTCTCCCCTCACACCGTTAGTTGGTGTGGGGGTTCTTGAATTCTCAGTGTGGATATTTTGTATAGGGTTTTTTACTGACCGCACAGTTCCCTGCCTGTCTTCTGCTATCTAGTATTAGTGGGCCTCATTTGCTGAATCTGTTTTCATTTCTACATTTTGTATTTTCCCCTTACCTCACCGTTATTATTTGTTGGGGGCTTCCTATATCTTTGGGGTCATTTCTCTGAGGCAAGTGAGGTCTTATTTTCTCTATAGGGGTAGCAAGTTTCTCAGGCTGCGTCGAGACGTCCAGGAATTTAGGCACGTTCACCGGCTACCTTTAGTGTGTTTGTTAGGATCAGGTTGCGGTCAGTCCAGTTACCACCTCCCTAGAGCTTGTTCTATGTTCAGTAACTTAGCTAGTCCATTCTGTGATCCTCAGCCACTAAGGATCATAACAGTACAGCAGGCCAAAAAGTGTTTAATGCATCGCAGAAGTGGGATAAGAGAAGTCCTGAGTACAATTTTTTTTTTCTTCCTCTCCCTTTGCTGCAGTCTGTCCAGCTTCTCTCATCCCCTTAATCTCTGGGTGGCTTTGAGTTCAGCTGCAGACATGGATATTCAGAGTCTGACTTCTAGTGTGGATCATCTTGCTGCAAGGGTGCAAAGCATTCAGGATTTTGTTGTTCACAGTCCTATGTCTGAGCCAAAAGTACCTATTCCTGAGTTGTTTTCTGGAGATAGATCTAGGTTTCTGAATTTTAAGAATAATTGTAAATTATTTCTTTCTTTGAGACCTCATTCCTCTGGTGATTCCGCTCAGCAAGTTAGAATTGTTATCTCCCTGTTACGTGGCGACCCTCAAGATTGGGCTTTCTCCCTGGCGCCAGGAGATCCTGCATTGCTGAATGTGGATGCGTTTTTTCTGGTGCTTGGATTGCTTTATGAGGAACCTAATCTTGAGAACCAGGCAGAAAAGGCCTTGCTGGCTCTCTCTCAGGGCCAGGATGAAGCTGAGGTGTATTGTCAAAAATTTCGGAAATGGTCGGTGCTTACTCAATGGAATGAGTGTGCCCTGGCTGCAAATTTCAGAGAAGGTCTTTCTGAAGCCATTAAGAATGTTATGGTGGGGTTCCCCACGCCTGCAAGTCTGAATGACTCAATGGCTTTGGCCATTCAGATTGATCGGCGTTTGCGGGAGCGCAAATCTGCGCACCATCTGGCGGTGTTTTCTGAACAGAGACCTGAGTCTATGCAATGTGACCGAATTCTGACCAGAATTGAGCGGCAAAATCATAGACGTCAAAATGGGTTGTGCTTTTACTGTGGTGATTCAACTCATGTTATCTCAGCATGCTCTAAGTGCGTAAAAAAAATCGCTAAATCTGTCACCGTTGGTACTATACAGCCTAAATTCATTTTGTCTGTTACTTTAATTTGTTCTTTGTCATCCTACTCGGTTATGGCTTTTGTGGATTCAGGTGCTGCCCTGAACCTGATGGATTTGTCGTTTGCCAGGTGCTGTGGTTTTGTTCTGGAGCCTTTGGAATTCCCTATTCCACTGAGGGGAATTGATGCTACACCATTGGCTGAGAATAAGCCTCAGTATTGGACTCAAGTGACCATGTGCATGACTCCTGTACATCAGGAGGTGATTCGCTTTCTTGTGCTGCATAATTTGCATGATGTTGTCGTTTTGGGTCTGCCATGGCTGCAGGCCCATAATCCAGTTCTGGATTGAAAAGCTATGTCTGTTTCAAGTTGGGGTTGCCAGGGGATTCATGGCGATGCTCCTTTGGTGTCAATTGCTTCTTCCACTCCTTCTGAGGTCCCTGAGTTTTTGTCGGACTACCAGGATGTATTTGATGAGCCCAGATCCGGTGCCCTGCCTCCTCACAGGGATTGTGATTGTGCTATAAATTTGTTTCCTGGTAGTAAGTTCCCTAAGGGACGACTTTTTAATTTGTCTGTACCAGAACATGCCGCAATGCGGAGTTATATAAAGGAGTCTTTAGAGAAGGGACATATTCGCCCGTCCTCCTCCCCTCTTGGTGCAGGATTCTTTTTTGTGGCCAAAAAGGATGGTTCTCTGAGACCTTGTATAGATTATCGTCTTCTAAATAAAATCACGGTCAAATTTCAGTATCCTTTGCCATTATTATCTGATCTGTTTGCTCGGATTAAGGGGTCCAGTTGGTTCACCAAGATAGATCTTCGTGGTGCGTATAACCTTGTGCGTATTAAGCAGGGGGATGAATGGAAAACAGCATTTAATACGCCCGAAGGCCATTTTGAGTACTTGGTGATGCCTTTTGGACTCTCTAATGCTCCTTCTGTGTTCCAGTCCTTCATGCATGACATCTTCCGAGAATATCTGGATAAATTTATGATTGTGTATCTGGATGACATTTTGGTCTTTTCTGAGGACTGGGAGTCCCATGTGAAGCAGGTCAGGATGGTATTTCAGGTCCTGCGTGCTAATGCCTTATTTGTGAAGGGCTCAAAATGTCTCTTCGGAGTACAGAAGGTTTCCTTTTTGGGTTTTATTTTTTCTCCTTCTACTATTGAGATGGACCCAGTCAAGGTCCAGGCTATTCATGACTGGATTCAGCCTACATCTGTTAAGAGTCTTCAGAAGTTCTTGGGTTTTGCTAATTTTTACCGTCGCTTCATTGCTAATTTTTCTGGCGTGGTTAAACCCTTGACGGATTTGACCAAGAAGGGTTCTGATGTGACTAATTGGTCTCCTGCGGCCGTGGAAGCCTTTTGGGAGCTGAAGCGCCGGTTTTCTTCGGCTCCAGTTTTGTGTCAGCCTGATGTCTCTCTTCCTTTTCAGGTTGAGGTTGATGCTTCTGAGATTGGAGCAGGGGCTGTTTTGTCGCAGAGAAGCTCTGATTGCTCTGTGATGAAACCTTGTGCTTTCTTTTCAAGAAAGTTCTCGTCTGCCGAGCGGAATTATGATGTTGGTAATCGGGAGTTGTTGGCTATGAAGTGGGCATTTGAGGAGTGGCGACATTGGCTCGAGGGAGCTAAGCATCATGTGGTGGTCTTGACTGATCACAAAAATCTGATTTATCTCGAGTCTGCCAAGCGGCTGAATCCTAGACAGGCTCGTTGGTCGTTGTTTTTCTCCCGCTTCGATTTCGTGGTCTCGTACCTGCCTGGTTCGAAGAACGTGAAGGCTGATGCTCTTTCTAGGAGTTTTGTGCCTGACTCTCCGGGAGTTTCAGAGCCGGCTGGTATCCTCAGAGAGGGAGTGATTTTGTCTGCCATTTCCCCAGATTTGCGACGAGTGCTGCAGAAATTTCAGGCGGATAGACCTGACCGTTGCCCACCAGAGAGACTGTTTGTCCCAGATAGATGGACCAGCAGAGTTATTTCCGAGGTTCATTCTTCGGTGTTGGCAGGCCATCCTGGGATTTTTGGTACCAGAGATTTGGTGGCTAGGTCCTTCTGGTGGCCTTCCTTGTCGCGGGATGTGTGTTCCTTTGTGCAGTCCTGTGGGATTTGTGCTCGGGCTAAGCCTTGCTGTTCTCGTGCCAGCGGTTTGCTTTTGCCTTTGCCTGTCCCGAAGAGGCCTTGGACACACATTTCCATGGATTTTATTTCGGATCTTCCAGTCTCTCAGAGAATGTCTGTCATCTGGGTGGTGTGTGATCGTTTTTCCAAAATGGTCCATTTGGTGCCCTTGCCTAAGTTGCCTTCCTCCTCCGATTTGGTTCCTCTATTTTTTCAGAATGTGGTTCGCTTGCACGGCATCCCTGAAAATATTGTGTCTGACAGAGGATCCCAGTTTGTGTCCAGATTTTGGCGGATCTTTTGTGCTAAGATGGGCATTGATTTGTCTTTTTCGTCGGCCTTCCATCCTCAGACGAATGGCCAAACCGAGCGAACTAATCAGACGTTGGAAACTTATTTAAGATGTTTTGTTTCTGCTGATCAGGATGATTGGGTGACTTTTTTGCCATTGGCCGAGTTTGCCCTTAATAATCGGGCTAGTTCTGCTACTTTGGTTTCACCGTTTTTCTGCAATTCTTGTTTTCATCCTCGTTTTTCCTCAGGTCAGGTTGAGCTTTCTGACTGTCCTGGGGTGGATTCTGTGGTGAATAGGTTGCAGCAGATTTGGAACCATGTGGTGGACAATTTGAAGTTGTCACAGGAGAAGGCTCAGCACTTTGCCAACCGCCGTCGCGGTGTGGGTCCCCGACTTCGTGTTGGGGATTTGGTATGGCTGTCTTCTCGGTATGTTCCTATGAAGGTCTCCTCTCTTAAATTCAAGCCTCGCTTCATCGGTCCTTATAAGATTTTGGAAATCCTTAACCCGGTGTCATTTCGTTTGGACCTCCCAGCGTCGTTTGCCATTCATAACGTGTTCCATAGGTCTTTGTTGCGGAGGTATGTGGTGCCTGTGGTTCCTTCTGTTGAGCCCCCTGCCCCGGTGCTGGTTGAGGGCGAATTGGGGTACGTGGTGGAGAAGATCTTGGATTCTCGTATTTCTAGACGGAGGCTTCAGTATTTGGTTAAGTGGAAGGGCTATGGTCAGGAGGATAATTCCTGGATTGTCGCCTCTGATGTTCATGCGGCCGATTTGGTTCATGCCTTCCATGTGGCTCATCCTGATCGCCCTGGGGGTTTTGATGAGGGTTCGGTGACCCCTCCTCAAGGGGGGGGTACTGTTGTGAACTCTGTTTTTGGGCTCCCTCTTGTGGTCACAAGTGGTACTGTGTGAGTGCTGTCTTTGGGCTCCCTCTGGTGGCTCTTTGTGTCATTCTGCAGGTCTGAGGCTGGATCAGCTGTCTCGTTATCAGTTAGCTGGTTTCCTATTTAGCTCACCTGGACTTTCAGTGTTTGCCTGCTGTCGATGTATTCAGTGCTATTTTGATCTCTCCTGAATTCCTTTGCTATCAGTCTCTCCAAGAGAAGCTAAGTTTTCTGTTTGGTTATTTTTTGCTCATCAGTGTTCAATATGTTTTTTGGTTATTTACTTGTCCTTGTCCAGCTTGCTAATATGTGATTTCCTTGCTTGCTGGTAGCTCTAGGGGGCTGAGTTTCTCCCCTCACACCGTTAGTTGGTGTGGGGGTTCTTGAATTCTCAGCGTGGATATTTTGTATAGGGTTTTTTACTGACCGCACAGTTCCCTGCCTGTCTTCTGCTATCTAGTATTAGTGGGCCTCATTTGCTGAATCTGTTTTCATTTCTACGTTTTGTATTTTCCCCTTACCTCACCGTTATTATTTGTTGGGGGCTTCCTATATCTTTGGGGTCATTTCTCTGAAGCAAGTGAGGTCTTATTTTCTCTATAGGGGTAGCAAGTTTCTCAGGCTGCGTCGAGACGTCCAGGAATTTAGGCACGTTCACCGGCTACCTTTAGTGTGTTTGTTAGGATCAGGTTGCGGTCAGTCCAGTTACCACCTCCCTAGAGCTTGTTCTATGTTCAGTATCTTAGCTAGTCCTTTCTGTGATCCTCAGCCACTAAGGATCATAACAGCCTGTATTTATGGGTAAGTAGGGACCTACTATAATTAAAATCACCACCTGGTGGAGGGCGGAGTGCTCGGTCAGTAAGCTAACATTACAAAAGACAAAAAAATTACTGGCACATCCTTACTCCTATCCATTAGTTATCCTATTACTGTTAATATTAACAAACACAGATATACTCCTCTAACGCCCATTCCACTGAAGCCCTCGTCTTCTGTAATAAAACAAAAATAAAAGACAATATCCTTCACCTGTCCATCGTTCTGCCACACATTGTAATCCATATCTGGGGGATAAACAGATTTCAACCTGGATGGTGCCAACATGCAACCATCCAGGCTGAGAATTACTGGGAAATGAGCTGCTGCAAGTGCAGCATCAGTGACTAGCGGTGACGTCATCGAGGTTACTGTCATTCACGGAGGCTGCGTTCCCAGTCGGGCCAATGAACTGAGGCGTGGGACAGAACGACAGACAGGTGACAGATATGGTTGTTAGGTGAGTATAACTGTGTTTCTTATTTTTAAATAAGTAAAAGCGTGTTTGGTTTAATTTCAAATAAAGGACTTTATTCTTGCTGTGTCTTTATTTACCATACAACCGTAGTATTACTAATGAATAGGCATCTTATAGACACCTCTCCATTGGGCTTGAAGTCATTGGACAATACATGCCTTTTCTGGGAGACTGGGGACTGCTATTTTTTAGGCTGGGGAGGGCCAATATCCATGGCAACTTAACAGCCTGAGAATACCAGCCTCTAGCTGTCTGCTTAGCTTGGCTATTTTTTTTTTTTTAATTATTTATTTAAATAATTAAAAAATACGGCATGGTCCTGGCTGTTTATCAAAAATACAGCTGAATCCATGCTGTTTTTCAAAAAAATTATTTATTTATAGTGCAGGTGCCGGTTGATGAATTCTGCAACCAGCTGCCGCCTGCTGTTGCTGTTATTTATTAGAAGCAGGCATCTGCTGATGGGAGTAGTAGTCCCTTCAGTTGACACCAATGACCAGAACTAAACTATATACCTCTGATCACAGCTGCAGACTCACTCTGTCATTTGTCAGCGTGGGAACCGCGGCTGTCTGACCAGTGGTGGTGATTTTACCGCCGATCAGTAGCAGTGTTTGCCGTGTTGTCATGTACATGACAGCATGACAGCACAACAAACACCCGATGTTCGGGGGTCGAACCCAAACAGTAACATGGACTTACTGGCGAAGTCTGTGTTCGGTATCTGTATCAGAACAGTAGGTGTTTGGTACGGATGCCAAAATTTACTGTTCCGGTTCTCCCATCTCTAGTCTCTAGTAAATTGTTTATGGTTTCTCTCTTTAGTTTCCCCCTGAAACTGTTCTATGGTGGTTTGTAAGTTCACCTTTCTGTTGGGAAAATCTGTATGTGCCTTGTTTTTAAGGACCTCCACCACAAGATCTGTTTCTTACAGGTTGCCTCTAGAGATACCCTCTCTTCCACTATCATGATGTTCATAAAATGTAATGAACTTTCTGTAAGTTCTCTCTCCCACTTTTTAAGAAGCTCAGTAGTTCTTGCTCTCCGTGATGATGTAATTGAGATCCTCTGCCCCTTCGGAACTATTTCATTTTTTATATAATTTTCCAGTGATTGTGTCTACCACTAAGACTTAATATTATCCATATAACAAGTCATTAGATTGTTAAAAGGTGTTCTAAGGTCCACGGCTTTTGTCCCACAAACCTCCTCGGCTTCAGAAAAGGCATCCAAAGCACTGGCCACCCACTGGTCCCTGTCAAATGTCCCTTAGGCTGGTTTCACACTTGCGTTTTGATCTGCAGCGTTTGTACAGAAAAAAACGCATGCGTTTTTTTCCCCTATGTTTAGCATTAAAAACGCATGCAATTTTTTTGTACGCGTTTGGCCGCGTTTAACGACGCATGCGTTTTTTTGCTGCATGCGTTCTGTCGCAGAAATGCAACATGTAGTAATTTCTAGAGGCGTTTTTTGCTGCAAAAAAACGCATGCGTTCATTTGCGTTTGATTTGCGTCAAAAAATACATTGATGTCTATGGAAATGCATGCGTTTTTGCGTACATGCGTTTGCATGCGTTTTTGAACGCATGCGTTTCAATTAAGATAATCATGTCTAGACACTGATAAGACAACCCCTGCCAACAAGGTGATAAAAGGGAGGTTGGGGAAAGTTTCCAGACACTTCTCATCAGACTCTCAAGAAGACAAGACACTGGCAGACCGCATTTTGGAGGACAAGACCCAGATCAATGTGAGTATATCCTACCAATGCCTTTATTTTCTATTTTTTGGCTCTACATGTCCTAATTTCTTCCATTTCTTTCTTTCTACATGCCTCAGAATGTCTTCTTCGGAGTCTTCATCTGGTGAGGAGTTTGATCCACGTCAGTCGGAAGTGGAGCATGTCAGTGAGGTGAGCATTTGCCTTGTCAGATTGGTAAGTATTCACTGTCACATCGACACATGTGACAATTTGATTTTTCCTTTTTTTTTAGAGCACTTCTACTGAGGCACAGACCGGGCAGGAGCAGCGGAGTCAAGGTCCGGTGGGAAGACGGCAGCGGGTATGTATACAAGGCTGACTGTCCTCATTGTAAAATTCTTGAATCTTCCTTTCTTTACACTCGTTTTCTTTAAATTTTTCTTATGGAATCCATTTGTATGTTTACTTTCGTATTCATGCCATTTCTCATCATCTGTTCTCTTTCTTTTCCTTATGTGATTGTGCAAACTGTAATGATTGCCTTAATTTTTAGGTTTCACGACGGGACGATGACCTTATCGACAACGACCTCCTAATAACCCTGGTCCAGGAGCGAGTTCCATTGTGGGACAGCCGGGATCCACTGCATTCAATGAACACCACGCTCCGCCATTTATGGAATGAGGTGGCCCAAGCGTTGTGGGATGGATGGGACAATGCCACGCCACGGGTCCGTAGTGCATTTGGTAAGTATTGCACTGCAGTGTGAAGCAGCAGAGACCTTTGCCGTGCTCTCTTGACTGTGTGTGATGAAAGAAACTCTCCGGAGTTTCTCTCATCACACACAGTTGTCTTTGAACATCAAAAATTACATGACCTGACCATATATATATATATTTTTTTAACAGTGGACAAAGTCAAAACATGTTGGCGTTCCATGAAGGACCACTTCAACAAGGACCTGCGCCAAGAGAGTCATGCTGCCAGTGGTTCAGGAGCAAGGATCAGACTGTACAAATATCATTGCGTGCTGTCATTTTTAAGACCGGTCCTTGCCCAGAGAACGTAAGTTTTTCTCACATGCTTTCGGTTGTATTGTATTGACATAATCTGTGTTTTAAAATTCCACAGGATTTAGCGTCTGGTTATTTTTTGGTATTAATTTTCTGTTTACTTTTTTCACAGCACACACAGCACGACTGTCGGCCCAGGTTCTGGAGCGGTCCTTCATCCGGCAGCCACGGACCCGTCCCAGCCATCCAGCAGCGCAGCAGCAGGTGGGCCTTCCACACTAACTAGAGACCAGGGAGCTGGCCCATCAGGTCTTCCGCTTTCGCAGTCCTCTTCCACTGCACCCTTTTTTTTGGGCTCATCCCGGCAGCGACAGAGGGCTTCGGACAGGTCACTCATGCCCGAGCTTTTGCACTTGAGCTCGGTTTTACATGAAGCAATCAAGGCTTTAGGTGACTGAATAGATGTTTCTCATAACCTCTTGAATTGCCGTATCCAGGAGGTCACCAAAAGCCTTGATCAAGTGAAAGCCGACCTCCAGAGGCCAGCTCATCATTTTTTCAACCAAATTGAGCAGGGCATGTCGGAACACCTTAGCCCTGATCTCCAGCTCAGTGTTATGCAGGCCTGCAATGCTGCTTTTGTGCAGGCTATGCAGCAGAGTCGTTATTTACAGCAGACAGTGGCGGCATATCCAACTGTGCCGTCACTGTCACGATTAACCTCCATGCCGACCTCTGCTGCATACCACTGCACGGCCTTCTCAATTCCTTCCACAGGCAGACTCCACTACAGCGCCAACACCATGACGAGTGCAGTTGGACATCCCACCGCCACCACCGTGACCACCGCTGCTCCAGCTTGGACCTCTTCCACTGACACCA
This sequence comes from Ranitomeya variabilis, assembly GCF_051348905.1. NCBI lineage: Eukaryota > Metazoa > Chordata > Amphibia > Anura > Dendrobatidae > Ranitomeya > Ranitomeya variabilis. Next base: position 425,449,011 of record NC_135236.1, read on the forward strand.
CGATGCAGCAGGACCCTGGCGTGGCTTTTCAGACCGGCCCCACCACGATGCAGCAGGACCCTGCCATGGCTTTCAGGACCGCCCCCACCATGATGCAGCAGGACCCTGGCGTGGCTTTCAGGACCGCCCCCACCATGATGCAGCAGGACCCTGGCAGGGCTTTATGTTTCACCCCCACCACTACGCAGCAGGACTCTGGCATGGGCGAGCGCTCGACAAGCGCAATGGACTGTGAGACAGTGCAGCCAGACCCTGACGGTTCTCCCGCCATCACGCTACAGCGTATGAGCCCACCAAATGTCCCCCTACCAGGCAAAGCCAAAAAAAATCAGAAAAGAAAAAAAAAAAACTCTTAGTATTCCTCCCCTTCACCTACCGATGTGTCTGTATTGTCAGTTTTGTCTCACCCTTCTAGTGCGTCTCAAGCCTCTCATGTGTCAAGCCCCATCCTCGAACTTCCAGACCCTTCTAGTTTCATTGCCCCTTCTCCTGCCTCCTCTGCGTTGTCCATGGTTAGCCAGGCCTCAGTCCTTCACACCCCCCGGTTACATCACTCAACCCCAAGGTGGCGCGGTTCCAAAAAATAAGTTTTTTACATTGTTAACAAAATAAAACAAGTTTGATTTGCCGCAATTATGTTTGGTTTATTGTGTCTATCGCCACCGCCAACACACACCGTGCTCCAAGAAACTTGGCCACACACTTACTTTTTGGGCCACAACATATCTCCAGTAGTTAAAAATACAAGACTGCAGCTATATGTGTGTCTTTAGTATACAGATATGAGGTGGCCCCAAAAATATAACATGTATCTCCATAATCTCTTTTTGTATATGCCTAGTGTGGTAGTATTAAGAGAAAATGGTGGAAATACAGTGCAGTCCTCTACTGAACAGGTCAGGTGTCCAAAAACTCAAAAGTTATGACACCTGACCTGTTGAGTAGATAACTGCCTTGTATAACCACTAGGGTTGAGCGAAACAGATCGGCCAATTTCAAAAGTCGGCGACTTTTGGCAAAGTCGGGTTTGGTGAAACCCAACCCGAACTCACTGTGGGATCGGGTCGGCCGTCGGCGATCTTCGTTCCAAAGTCGGGTTTTTTCTTCTTCATATATATATATATATACATATATATATAATGTGTCATTGAGACACATATTTATATATATACATTTGTATTTACTTCAGCGCGATGTATGTTAAAAGCCGGAAATTCAATTGCCGGCTTTTCAAACCGAACATGATATGAGACATGGTTTACATACAGTAAACCATGTCATATCCCAATTTTTTTTTGCATATTCCACACTAGTAATGTTAGTAGTGTGTATGTGCAAAATTTCGGCGCTGTACCTATTAAATTTAAGGGTTAAATCGCGGAAAAAATTGGCGTGGGCTCCCGCGCAATTTTCTCCGCCAGAGTAGTAAAGCCAGTGACTGAGGGCAGATATTAATAGCCAGGGGAGGGTCCTTGGTTATTGGCCCCCCCCTGGCTAAAAACATCTGCCCCCAGCCACCCCAGAAAAGGCACATCTGGAAGAGGCGCCTATTCTGGCACTTGGCCACTCTCTTCCCACTCCCGTGTAGCCGTGGGATATGGGGTAATGAAGGGTTAATGCCACCTTGCTATTGTAAGGTGACATTAAGCCAGATTAATAATGGAGAGGCGTCAATTATGACACCAATCCATTATCCAGAAGATTTACCAGGCTCGAGGTCATCCAGCAGTGGAGGAGGACATCCAGCAGTGGGCGCATCATCGCGAATGAAGGATATGTAGGTCAATGACCTGTAGTTACCTTCATTCGTGGTGATGTGCCCCCTGCTGGATGTCCTCATATGACCTCGAGCCTGGTAAATGTTCTGGATATTTTCCCACATTCTAGGAACATCCAGCAGGGGGCGCATCACCGCGAATGAAGGTAACTACAGGTCATTGACCTACATTTCCTTCATTCGCGGTGATGCGCCCCCTGCTGGATGTCCTCATATGACCTCGAGCCAGGTAAATATTCTGGATATTTTCCCACGTTCTAGGGACATCCAGCAGGGGGCGCATCACCGCGAATGAAGGTAACTACAAGTCATTGACCTACATTACCTTCATTCCCCGGGGTTTTTTACAGGCACGAGCACAGCTGCATTAGCAGAGCTCCTGCCTGTAAAATATTTTAACCCCTTCAGATAGATTTACCTCGTGGGACGTGACAGATCATCGGAGGGTATGTATATTGTTGGTTTATTATTTTTCAGAGCGAGGGTCTTCAGGTGGATTGAGAGAACAATAAAATATTAAAACAACCAGTGTGTTTATTTCATTAAAATACTTTTTAATAATGTGTGTGTGTTTTTTTAACCCTTTCATACAATTGGATTAATAATGGACAGGTGTCATAATTGACGCCTCTCCATTATTAATCTGGCTTAATGTCACCTTACAATAGCAAGGTGACATTAACCCTTCATTACCCCATATCCCACCGCTACACGGGAGTGGGAAGAGAGTGGCCAAGTGCCAGAATAGGCGCATCTTCCAGATGTGCCTTTTCTGGGGTGACTGGGGGCAGATGTTTGTAGCCAGGGGGGACCAATAACCATGGACCCTCTCTACGCTATTAATATCTGCCCTCAGTCACTGGCTTTACCACTCTGGTGGAGAAAATTGTGCGGGAGCCCACGCCAATTTTTTCCGCGATTTAACCCTTTATTTTAAAAGCTACAGCGACAAAATTTTGCACATACACACTACTAACATTTGTAGTGTGGAATATGCACAAAAAAAGGGTGATATGACATGGTTTACTGCCCGTTTTTGGGTAACCTTGGTTTGGAGGGGAAAAAGATAGGAGACACGGTCAACACAACCAACACTAAAGTTTATTAATGTGAAACATTATTTTCATTGTAGAAAAAAATTACATTGTCCTGCCATGACACCCGTCCAATATCTGAATCAAAATAAGCAGCAAATTGGTCCCGCATGAGACCAACGGCTGCAGTTGACCGCAGCGGGTGATGCTGGTAATCAGGCAGAGGGTGTGCAACTGGTTCATCCAGTTCAATGTGGGGTTGTTCCTTAGTAATTATGTAATTGTGGAGAACCACACAGGCTTTGACCACCTCGTCAACTGTTTCCACTTTTAGATTTATGGCTGATGCAAGAATGCGCCATTTAGCGACCAGAATGCCAAAGGTACACTCTACTGTTCTTCGGGCCCTCGTCAGTCTGTAGTTGAAGATCCTTCTAGTGTTGTCCAAGTCACGACTGGAATAGGCCTCATCCCCAACCATAACAAATGGCAGCGGTGGGCCTTGAGTGTTGGGGAGAGGCTGTGGAGGGGGAAAATTGAAATTTTTGCCGTAAACATGCCGGCCCATATCCGATCTCTTGAAAGTGTGGGAATCGTTGCCACGGCCAAAAGCTCCAATGTCCATGGCGATGAAACGACAGTCCGCATCAGCTATTGCCATGAGCACTACAGAAAAATATTTTTTGTAGTTGAAAAACTCCGATCCGGTTCTGGCAGGTTTGATAATGCGGATGTGCTTTCCATCCACCGCTCCTAAACAGTTGGGGAAATCACACACATTCCAGAATTTTACAGCAATTTCACGCCACATGTCCGTGGTGGGTAGTGGTATAAACTCATCACGGAGTGCATTCCATAATGCCCGACAGGTGTCCACAACTATTCTGGACAGGGTGGATATTCCAAGCCGGTATTGGAAGTGGAGGGAAGATAAACTCTCCCCTGTGGCAAGAAATCTAGAAGAAAAACACAAACAAAAAACAACATTACAATCTACTCTTTTTGTGGTGTTGTTAAAAATTGAATAAAAAAAAAAAAACATGTCAGAATAACCAAAATTTGGACTGTCATTGGTTTAGATTTTGAACGTACCTTAATGTCACCAGCAGACGTTCCTCGGGTGGAATCGCTCTACGGAGCTGGGTGTCCTGTCGCCGTATGGCTCCTTGGACACGAGACAGCAAATCCCGGAACGATTCTTGCGACATTCTCGTGTACTCCTGGAATTTCTCCGGGTTGGCATTCAGCTCGGCATAGAGCGTGTGATAGGCTCCACGCCTCTCACGCACTTCAATAATGGGGTGCCTCCAAAAACGCCTACGTTGTCTCCTTCTCCATCTTTCGCGGTTTCGGTCTTGCTCCCAAGCAAAAGCACAGGCCAGAAACATCTTGAAGCTGAAATCCAGGTTGAAATAAAAGCTCTCCATGTGAAGATCCATCATGACACAGGATACAGTAGCAAGCTGTTAAAATTTAAGTAGCCGTAGGGTCTATATATAGAGAGCCCATCATATACGCCCTCTGTAGTCCCATTGGTGGTGTCTGGTTGGCTTGTTTTTGCTATTTGTGAAATTTCTCTTCTTGCGCAAAAAAATGCAAACGCATGAAAAAACGCATGTAAACGTGGTAAAACGCCGCGTTTTTTTAAACGCATGTGTTAACGCATGCGTCTAAAAAACGCTGCGTTTGTACACGTTTACATGCGTTTTTTCATGCATTTGCAGATGCGTTTAAAACGCTGCAGATCACAACGCAAGTGTGAAACCAGCCTTACAGAAAAGCCGCCTTAGATACTAAAAAAATTCACGGAATAATCAATAATGAGTGCAAGAAAAACGTAGTAAATCATCGACTTATGCACTCTGTACTGTAGAATAATTTCATTAAAATTTCACTTTTTTGTTTGTTTTTTTTCTCATTGAAAATGTATTCTTTATCTACTGTATATACATATACCCGCACATGGTGGACATCTTGTTGTCGAAGCCATTATTTATAAGAATTCCACCAAGGGGGAAAACAAAAAACCAAGACAAGGACACTTTACCTTTTCACTCTGTTCAGAAAAGTCATCCCAGATGCATAAAAGTCAGCTCTGACCTAAGCTACAAGTATAAGAATACATGTAACGTAGAAATAGCAAGCGCGCAGATTATCGACAGGAAAATGAAAATCACTGTATGTAGAAAGGAAGGACAGTGTGTACCCGACAGTGGCTCTCAGTATTGGATAATCAGTCCTCTCTTATGTATATAGCAGTTATACTTCTGTGGATGGTGTCTAAATCTGCTAACTTATGCTACCTATACAGGTTGGAAATGGGAAACCCGTGTGCTTGTCTTACTGAAAGTAAAACATGTTAAGGCTACGTTCACATTTGCGTTGTGCGCCACAGCGTCGGCGACGCAACGCACAACGCAAACAAAAACGCAGCAAAACGCATGCAAAACGCTGCGTTTTGCGACGCATGCATCCTTTTTTTGGTTGATTTTGGACGCAGCAAAAATGCAACTTGCTGCGTCCTCTGTGCCCGGAGGCTTGCGCCGCAGTGACGCATGCATCGCAAAACGCAAGTGCAACGCATGTCCATGCGCCCCCATGTTAAATATAGGGGCGCATGAAGCATGCGGCGACGCTGCGGTGCCCGACGCTGCGGCGCAGACCGCAAATGTGAACGTAGACTTACACTGAAAAAAAAAATCACTTTTAATAAGAATACATTAAAATAGAAAATCACTAATATACAACCAGATAGACATTTAGTATAAGAGGCCAACAGATTAATGCTTTTCTGATATTCAGAAGGGAGTATAAAATAACCCTATTAAGACACTGATGTCTTCCTACCTTGCTGCGGAGTTTGGCACCCTAATACCTGCACTGATGGTGCCTACGCTCACCATTGATTCTCAATATTAAGCCCTATTATGAAATGGACTTGAGAGTGTGAACATGATTACAGATGTTCGCATCTAGAGTAGTGTTCCCACTCACCAGTTTACGATACTTGCAATAATGTATTTTCTTGGTAGTAGCATTACCTTCAAGAGTTATATCTAAAAAATGGATTTTATTGTTTGGACCATCAAGGCTAAACTCCAAATTCATATAATTGCAATTTAGATATAGTGGAAATGTAGACGTTACAATTTTGTCAACTGACCAAATTATAAGTATGTCATCCATATAACGTCTGTACCATGCAATACATGGACTAAAGGGATTGTTTTTTTTTTAAATAAAAATTTCCTGCCACCAAGCAACATATGATATTGCCAGTGAAGGGGAAAACCGTGATCTCATGTGATCTCTCTTAACTTGGTAAAAGAAAACTCTGAGTTAAACATCAAAAAATTATGCTTTAATAAATATTCTGTGCCTCTAAGAATAATTTATTTTAAAGGTAACCTGTCCCCAGGTTTGTCCCATATGACACAAGGTCATCAAATTTCAGCCCTGCTATACAGCAATCTAATATGCTATATATATGCCCCTGATCTTCAAGGCAAGAAAAAGACATTTTACAATACTCACCTATGGAACAGGTAATCCCTAATCTCTCTTTCCCATCCTACCTGTGTCTTTATTTTGCTAATGATTTGAAGCCAACATTCTCAATTTACGAACCACTCACTCCCATTCTACAAGTTTTTGAGTACTACACTAGCTCTCTGGAATGTGCTACCTAGATAGGTTCGTTACTAGAGCCCACAGTGCAAGATAAACACATATACTTGGCAGGCCTATCACACCTAACACAGTAATCTGGATATTCTCAGTTTTTTGCCTTTCGAAACATTTCATCCAAGCTTCATATAGTCTTTAAACAGAATGGTTCACACTCCATACACACAGAAGCCCTTTGTATCTATACATGTATAGATGCTGGATAAAACCCTCTTTACGCACAGCACTGATTTCATGCTGACACAGGAGATCTCTGTTATGCAAAGCAAGTTGAGCTGCAAAACTTAGGAGCAGAGAAAAGCAGAGAGATAATCAAGATGGCCAAAATATTTTTTAAACTGAAAAACCCCTTTAAAGGAAATTTATCACCTGATTCATGTTGCACAGACCTTGGGGTTGCAAGAATCAGACCCTGACAGCACAATTGCAGCCAAGTATATTCTTCTCCAAAACGCTCTGGTGTTTCAGAGAAAGTATACTTTAAAGAACGGTCCATAGCCAGAGTTGAGACTTCTCTCAGCGCTGCCACAGGTATTTGACATTTTGCATTGTAAGAGACCTGTCAATCACCGCTAGCAGTGCCAGGAGAAACTGGCCAAAATTGGCGCAGGACCAGTCTTATCTCCAGCTACGATTTCTGGACAGATCTTTAAAGTATATTTTCTCTGAAACACCGTGTGTTTATAACAAGTATATACTTAACTGCAATTGTGCAGCCAGGCTCTGATTCATGCTGGACATGTTTTGCACAGCTTGAACCAGGTGACAGGTTAACTCTACGCATATTTAATTAGAAATGTTTAACTATTTTGCCCCTTAAAAGGTGTATGTCACCCCCAAACTGCAAATTAAACTAATTAAACATTTATTTAAGTGACTTAGCCCTTATAAAAAATATACCAAAATTATATATTTTAGTGTTTTATTAGTAGAGAAATTTACTTTATTTGATATTCAACTTAATGAGCTGCTGTGCACTCTAAGCATGGCTCAGTGCACTGTTATGCCTTCTAATTAGCATATTAAGCACATTCCCTCATCTTAATAAACAATGCTCACTATCCTAGAGCGAGTGTTGCAACTCAATCCTCATTCCTGCATGTGTGCACAAACACTGGCAGAGCCCAGTGGCATGCACACAGTGTAGGTTTGGGTGCAATCTGATCTTTTGCTCCTTTTGTTCTGGTTTTAAAGGGAACCTGTCAGCTGGATTGCACATAGTAAACTACAGACAATGTCAGGTGGGCGCCATTATACTGATTAAAATGATACCTTGGTTGATGAAATCCGTCTTGTGGTTGTTCTTTAATCTTTATTTTCAGTTTTGAGTTAATGATATGCTTGTGCTCCCAGGCAGCCTGTGGGTTGTCTTCATGTGGTGCTCTGATTAGGTATTCAACAGTATGGTTTATGGTAGATCACTGATTCCTCAACGACCAGCCCCCTAGTTTATGATGCGCCCACCAGGGCAGTGGGGATACTCAGCACCAGGTCAGGTCGCTCTTAAAGGGGATGCCAGTGTGGCTGCGACCCGGTCCGTGGCCCTGGGTGCTCACTTAAAAGGGGAAAAGTCTTTAAAGGGAATTTGGTAATAAAGTCTATTTGTGGCGTCACCTGTGGTTCTTGGTCAGAGGGACCGACGCTGCTTAAAGGGGTCCTCTGGGGTGATGTTGTTGCAGCAAGATCGTGACCCTTCCCACAGATGAAGCGGGGTCCCCAGGGCTCCCAAGGTGAATTGCAAGGATGGTGGGTTGCCGGTAAATAAGTGGAGGACACAGAGTTGTAAAGTCTTTACCTGGTTTACTGGTAGAAGCAGTCCACAGTCCGGGATACCTGGCATGGGTGGTGATGTGGTCCAGCCGGCCTGAAGACTAAGGTGATCCCTCTCCCAGGTGAGGTCCATAAGCCTTCCTACTTGTGCTAGTATGCGAGGTCCCTGCTGCCTATAGCTTGCTGGCAAAGTCCTCTCACTCTTGTCCCAGAACAGGTACCCGTATGATGGGCAGCTTGAGCCCTTTTACAGGGTCTCTATCATGACCCAGGCTCTTCAGGTGCTGCTTCACCTCCAGGCGTGGTGTGGGCAAATCAAGTGCAGTTCCATGCCCTCCGGCTCTGCTATGTGTCCTAGAGTACAACAAAGCCTCAGGCTCCCGGTGCCCGGTTCATGCGCTTCGGCTCTGAGGGTGCCCGACCACAGTTCCCCTCTGAGCCCCTTGCTTTCTCTGCTGTGCTCCTTTCCTCAATTGCTCCACCACTCTCAACCCCTTGGATTCATGTCCTTCCCTGGAGCTGCAGCTCAGTCCTGGCTGCATGGCTCCGCTGTCTGCTCTCTGTTCCAGACTTCCTTCCCTGTCCACTGTCTCTCACAAACTAACTTTACTCCTCCTCCAGACCAGAACACTTAAAGCTGGGGAAGCTCCACTGAATCCGGGTCCTGAGCTCCCCTTTCTGGACTGAATTCAGAATGTGTTGAATGTGGTTGCATTACCTGGTAAAGGGAATCCTCCTTGCCTCCAAGTATGATATCGCCCTCTCCGAAAGAAGGCAACATCACTGTAACAACTGGTTACCTGGGGTGTTATTCTCCCCTCCCCCCCCGTTAACTCCAGTACTCCCGGACTGGGAAAAGAAAAAGCAAATTGTACAGGTTAAAGATATTAAAGTGTTTTTGGACATGCATGCTGACAGGTTAACAGGTGAAAAAATTAAGCATCAATATCAATGAGGGGCACCTAAACAGGTGCCAAACTATTTACAGGGCAAGAGTTCTCAGGTAGTTATTGTCCATTACCCTATTGTCCTTTTCAACTGAAAGAAAACATCAACAAAGCACAATTAACATTTCTTTCATGCAGGTGAATGTCTCTTTACTTTTTCTTCCAGGGCAGGTCCTGGTGCGCACAGCTTCCAGACTGGGGAAGTCTTTTGGTGTGTGTCACAACTGCTGACTCTGTGGTCTGTGTAGCCTGGGTTTGCGTTCCACTTTCAGTGGCTACACGGGTGTGAATATGCTGTCCTGGGCACCTTTTTACATGCAGGGCATAGTATCCCCTTTTTCCATGGTGCCGGGTAAAGGTTACTTTGTCACCAGGGTACAGATCATGGTCAGGGTGTCCACTTAAGAGATGTAACTCAATGTCTCTGCGGTTGACAAATAGTTCCTTATGTCATCCTTGCTCTCTGGTAAATCCCCATCCTCTGTCCAGGTTGAAAGTAACAACAGATTCTGCTCTTATTGGTCCTCTGTCGGTCGGGTTACTATCACGAGATCTGGCTTTAGCTAGCATGCTACGTTCCTCCATAGCTTCCCATCTAGCTCTGCGTTGTTTCTCCTCTATGGCCAGTTTTAATATTTGTTGTCTGCAATACTCTCCTTTTTCTGTTACCCTTACACTATTGGCTGCTGCTTGGGCCTCTATTGGGAATCCCATTAAATCTGTCTTAGGGTGCCTCCAATATATAGTTTCCTTTGGTCTGCATACCTTCAAGGGCGAGGATTCCGGTATCATTGGGTAAGTTAAATCGTGTCTTGAGTCTGTCATGTTATCCCAGGTTACAGTAACTTTGACTGACTGACCAGGTGGTAAAGTCGGCAGGGCTGCTAAGGGTTCCACTAGGGTTTCTTCAGCTACTGGGGCAGTTTGCGTAACTGCGCTGGTGCGGGTGGTCCTTCTCCGTCTCCGCTGGGTCAGGATTGCTGGCTGCAGGGCCTGGTGCTGCAGCGTTGTCATCTCCGTTGGCAGCATCTCACTTTCTGGCTCCGCCGGGGTCACAGGAGTGGGCTCCGGGTTCTCCGTTGGTGTCGTCATCTTTCTCGGCAGCGCCTTACTTTCTGGCTCCTACGGAGTCAAAGGCACAGGCTCCGGATCTCCTGTCGGCGCATCTCCTGCTGCAGCGTTGCTCCTTCTCGCTCCGCTGAGACTGTGAGCGCTGATGGCATGGTCCGAGGCTGTGCGGTCATCATCCTCCAGATCAGGGACTCCATCCAGGCAGCCACCGCTGTCATCTTGGTCCGCAGGAGTCGTCGGGCCAGCTCCTCCATCTCCACGCCGAGGAGCTCCGGGTCTAGGGTAGGTTTCAGGTCCGGGTCTTCTTGGTGTTGTGGACAGGGGACATCTCCTCTCGTGTCATCAGGTCCCGGCTGCTCTCCACTGCTGTCCGCCAATGTCTTTACCGGGTCACGTGCAGCCATGCTTTCCCGCGTCTTCCACCTGCTCTCTCGACTTCCTAGGTGGGGTCTTTTCCACTTTCCCGCTGGCCATCTCCAGGGCAGATCTGTCTTGGTGACAGACATCTTTGGTTGGCATTAGAGTCTCTGTAGGGGTGGATCTGGCTTTCGCGTTGGTTCTTCAACTCCACCCATGGCAACTAGTGTTGAGCATTCCGATACTGCAAGTATCGGGTATTGGCCGATACTTGCGGTATCGGAATTCCGATACCGAGATCCGATACTTTTGTGGTATCGGGAATCGGTATCGGGATTAATATCAATGTGTAAAAGAAAGAATTAAAATAAAAAATAGGGATATACTCACCTCTCCGGCGGCCCCTGGACTTTACCGCCGTAACCGGGAGCCGTTGTACCTAAGAATGTGCGCTTGAAGGGCCTTAGATGACGTCACGGTGCTCTGATTGGTCCGTAGCGGTCGCGTGACCGCTACGCAACCAATCACAAAGCCGTGACGTCACCTAAGGTCTTTCAAGCGCTTGAAAGACCTTAGGTGACATCACGGCTTTGTGATTGGTCGCGTAGCGGTCACGCGACCGCTACGCGACCAATCAGAAGCTGCGGACGTCTTCTAAGGTATTTCAAGCACTTGAAAGACCTTAGGTGACATCACGGCTTTGTGATTGGTTGCGTAGCGGTCACGCGACCGCTACGGACCAATCAGAGCGCCGTGACGTCATATAAGGCCCTTCAAGCGAGCATTCTTAGGTACAACGGCTCCCGGTTACGGCGGTAAAGTCCAGGGCGCGTCAGAGGGTGAGTATATCCCTATTTTTTATTTTAATTCTTTCTTTTACACATTGATATGGATCCCAGGGCCTGAAGGAGAGTTTCCTCTCCTTCAGACCCTGGGAACCATACAGGATACCGTCCGATACTTGGTGTCCCATTGACTTGTATTGGTATCGGGTATCGGTATTGGATTAGATCCGATACTTTGCCGGTATCGGCCGATACTTTCCAATACCGATACTTTCAAGTATCGGACGGTATCGCTCAACACTAATGGCAACACATCTTCCTCCTTTATCAGCCTTGTGGTGCAGCAATGGCGGCCATTAAACAATTTCACACAGCCAATTATAGTCCATGGCATACAGGACCCATTCCTATGGGTCGGTCCATTCTGTTCATGACACCAAAAGAAGATGATGCACCCTCCAGGGAAATGGGGATACTCGGCACTGGGTCTGGTCGCTCTTAAAGGGGATGTCACTGTGGCTGTGACCCGGTCCGTGGCCCTGGGCGCTCACTTAAAGGGGAAAAGTCTTTAAAGGGAATTTGGTAATAAAGTCTATTTGTAGCGCCACTTGTGGTTCTCAGTCAGAGGGAACAATGCTGCTTAAAGGGGTCCTCTGGGGTGATGTTGTTGCAGCAAGATGGTGATGCTTCCCACAAGTAAAGCGTGTCCTCAGGGCTCCCAAAGTGAATGGCAAGGATGGTGGGTTGCCAGTAAATAAGTGGAGGACACAGAGTTGTAAAGTCTTTACCTGGTTTACTGGTAGAAGCAGTCCACAGTCCAGGATACCTGGCACGGGTGGTGATGTGGTCCAGCCGGCTTGGAGACTAAGGTGATCCCTCTCCCAGGTGAGGTCCATAAGCCTTCTTACTCGCGCTAGTATGCGAGGTCCCTGCTGCCTATAGCATGCTGGCAAAATCCTCTCACTCCTTTCCCAGAACAGGTACCCATATGATGGGCAGCTTGAGCCGTTTTACAGGGTCTCTATCATGACCCGGGCTCTTCAGGTGCTGCTTCACCTCCAGGCATGGTGTGAGCAAATCACGTGCAGTTCTATGCCCATCGATTCTACTATGTGTCCTAGAGTACAACAAAGCCTCGGGCTCCCGGTGCCTGGTTCCTGCACTTCGGCTATGAGGGTGCCCGATCACAGTTCCCCTCTGAGCCCCTTGCTTTCTCCGCTGTGCTCCTTTCCTCAATTGCTCCACCACTCTCAACCCCTCAGGTTTACCTCCTTCCCCGGAGCTGTGTTGTGAATTCCGTCTGGGCTCCCTCTGGTGGCCTTTAGCGATACTGCGGGTCTGGAGCTGGGCTCAGCTGCCTCATTTCCTGCTATGCTGGTTCCTATTTAACTCCACCTGGACCTTTACTTGTTGCCTGCTGTCGTTGTATTCAGTACTGGTTCTGACCTCTCCTGGATCTCCCTGGTGACCTGTCTTTTTCTGAGAAGCTAAGTCTTGCTAGTTCTTTTTGCTCATTGTTTCCTTGAATTTGTTTCTCAGTATATGATGTGTTCAGTCCAGCTTGCTTATATGTGATTTTTCGCTTGCTGGTAGCTTTGGGGTGCAGAGTGCGCCCCTCACATCGTGAGTCGGTGTGGGGGTTCTTGTACTTTCTGCGTGCATAGTTTTTGATAGTTTTTGTACCGACCGCACAGATCCCTTGCTTTCTTCTGACTATTTAGTGTTAGCGGGCCTCATTTGCTTAAACCTGTTTTTCATTCCTACGTTTGTATTTTCCCCTTAACTCACCGTTATTATTTGTGGGGGGCTGTCTAAACTTTGGGGTTATTTCTCTGAGGCAAGTGAGGCTTTGCTTTCTCTCTAGGGGTAGCCAGTTTCTTAGGCTGTGAAGAGGCGTCTAGGTTTTTAGGTAACGCTCCACGGCTGCCTTTAGTGTGTGTGGATAGGATCAGGATTGTGGTCGGTATAGTTCCCACATTCCCGGAGCTTGTCCTACAATTCAGGTTTACCTATCAGGTCAGTTTTGTGATCCTACCACCGGATCATAACAGTACAGCAGGCCAGTAAAGAGTTAATGCATCGCAAAGGAGGGATAAGAGAAATCCTGAGTTCATTTTTTTTTTCCTCTGCAGTGTGTCTAGCCTCTCTCCTCCCCTTAATCTCTCGGTGGTTCAGAATTCAGCTGCAGCTATGGACCTTCAGAGTCTGTCTTCTAGTGTGGATCATCTCACTGCTAGGGTACAAAGCATTCAGGATTATGTAGTTCACAGTCCTATGTCAGAGCCTAAGATACCTATTCCTGAGCTGTTCTCCGGAGACAGATCTCGGTTTTTGAACTTTAAAAATAATTGCAAATTGTTCCTTTCTCTGAGACCTCGTTCCTCTGGTGATCCGGTTCAGCAAGTTAAAATTATTATTTTTTTGTTGCGTGATGACCCTCAAGATTGGGCATTCTCTCTGGCGCCAGGAGATCCTGCATTGCAAAATGTGGATGTGATTTTTCTGGCGCTTGGAGTGCTTTATGAGGAACCTAATCTGGTAGACCAAGCAGAAAAGGTTTTGCTGGCTCTCTCCCAGGGTCTGGATGAAGCAGAGGTTTACTGTCAGAAGTTTAGGAAATGGTCTGTGCTCACTCAATGGAATGAGTGTGCCCTGGCAGCGATTTTCAGAAAGGGTCTTTCTGAAGCCATTAAGGATGTTATGGTGGGGTTTCCCACGCCTGCGGGTCTGAATGAGTCAATGTCTTTGGCCATTCAGATTGATCGGCATTTGCGGGAGCGCAAACCAGTGCACCATCTGGCGGTATTTTCTGAGCAGAAGCCTGAGTCTATGCAATGTGACAGGATTCTGACCAGAATTGAACGGCAAAATCACAGACGTCAGAATGGGTTGTGCTTTTACTGTGGTGATTCTGCTCATGTTATCTCAGATTGTTCTAAGCGCACAAAAAACTTCGCTAAGTCTGTCACCATTGGTACTGTACAGCCTAAATTCATTTTGTCTGTTACTTTGATTTGTTCTCTGTCATCCTACTCAGTTATGGCTTTTGTGGATTCAGGTGCTGCCCTGAATTTGATGGATTTGTCTTTTGCCAGGTGCTGTGGTTTTATCTTGGAGCCTTTGCAATTCCCTATTCCACTAAAGGGAATTGATGCCACGCCATTGGCCAAGAATAAACCTCAGTACTGGGCTCAAGTGACCATGTGCATGACTCCTGCACATCAGGAGGTGATTCGCTTTCTTGTGTTACATAATTTGCATGATGTTGTCGTGTTAGGTCTGCCATGGCTGCAGGCTCATAATCCAGTCCTGGATTGGAAAGCAATGTCTGTGTCAAGTTGGGGTTGTCAGGGAATTCATGGCGATGCTCCTTTGGTGTCAATTGCTTCTTCTACTCCTTCTGAAGTCCCTGAATTTCTGTCGGACTACCAGGATGTATTTGATGAGCCCAAGTCCAGTGCCCTACCCCCTCATAGGGATTGTGATTGCGCCATAAATTTGATTCCTGGTAGTAAGTTCCCTAAGGGACGACTTTTTAATTTGTCTGTACCAGAACATGCCGCTATGCGGAGTTATATCAAGGAGTCTTTGGAGAAGGGGCATATTCGCCCGTCCTCGTCCCCTTTGGGTGCGGGGTTCTTTTTTGTGGCCAAGAAGGATGGTTCTCTGAGACCCTGTATAGATTATCGCCTTCTAAATAACATCACGGTAAAATTTCAGTATCCTTTGCCACTGTTGTCCAATCTGTTTGCTCGGATTAGGGGGGCCAGTTGGTTCACCAAGATAGACCTTCGTGGAGCGTATAATCTTGTGCGTATAAAGCAGGGCGATGAATGGAAAACAGCATTTAATACGCCCGAAGGCCATTTTGAGTACTTGGTGATGCCTTTTGGGCTTTCTAATGCCCCTTCTGTGTTCCAGTCCTTCATGCACGACATCTTCCGAGAGTATCTGGATAGGTTTATGATTGTGTACCTGGATGATATTTTGGTCTTTTCTGATGATTGGGAATCTCATGTGAAGCAGGTCAGGATGGTATTTCAGGTCCTGCGAGCCAATGCCTTGTTTGTGAAGGGCTCTAAATGTCTCTTTGGAGTCCAGAAGGTTTCCTTTTTGGGCTTTATTTTTTCTCCTTCTACCATTGAGATGGATCCAGTCAAGGTCCAGGCTATTTATGACTGGACTCAACCTACATCGGTAAAGAGTCTTCAGAAGTTCTTGGGTTTTGCTAATTTTTACCGTCGCTTCATCACTAATTTTTCCAGTGTGGTTAAGCCTTTGACGGATTTGACCAAGAAGGGTTCTGATGTGACGAATTGGTCTCCTGCGGCCGTGGAGGCCTTTCAGGAGCTCAAACGTCGGTTCTCTTCGGCTCCTGTCTTGCGTCAGCCGGATGTCTCTCTGCCCTTCCAGGTCGAGGTTGATGCTTCTGAGATTGGAGCAGGGGCCGTCTTGTCACAGAGAAGCTCTGATGGCTCTGTGATGAGGCCATGTGCTTTCTTTTCAAGAAAGTTTTCGCCTGCCGAGCGGAATTATGATGTTGGTAATCGGGAGTTATTGGCAATGAAGTGGGCATTTGAGGAGTGGCGACATTGGCTTGAGGGAGCCAAACATCGTGTGGTGGTCTTGACGGATCACGAGAATTTGACTTATCTCGAGTCTGCTAAGCGGCTAAATCCTAGACAGGCTCGATGGTCGCTGTTTTTCTCCCGTTTCGATTTCGTGGTTTCATACCTTCCGGGTTCGAAGAACGTGAAGGCTGATGCTCTTTCTAGGAGCTTTGTGCCTGACTCTCTGGGAGTTTCTGAACCGGCTGGTGTCCTCAAAGAAGGGGTGATGTCTGCCATCTCCCCTGATTTACGACGGGTACTGCAGGAATTTCAGGCCAATAGACCTGATCGATGTCCACCGGAGAGACTGTTTGTCCCGGATAGATGGACCAGTAGAGTCATTTCCGAGGTTCATTCTTCGGTGTTGGCGGGTCACCCTGGGATTTTTGGTACCAGGGATTTGGTGGCTAGGTCCTTTTGGTGGCCTTCCTTGTCGCGGGATGTGCATTCCTTTGTGCAGTCCTGTGGGATTTGTGCTCGGGCCAAGCCTTGCTGTTCTCGTGCCAGTGGATTGCTTTTGCCTTTGCCTGTCCCGAAGAGGCCCTGGACGCATATTTCCATGGATTTTATTTCGGATCTTCCAGTCTCTCAGAAGATGTCTGTTATCTGGGTGGTTTGTGATCGTTTTTCTAAAATGGTCCATTTGGTGCCCTTGCCTAAGCTGCCTTCCTCCTCCGATTTGGTTCCACTGTTTTTTCAGAATGTGGTTCATTTGCATGGTATTCCTGAGAATATTGTGTCTGACAGAGGATCCCAGTTTGTGTCCAGATTTTGGCGGTCTTTTTGTGCTAAGATGGGCATTGAATTATCTTTTTCATCGGCCTTCCATCCTCAGACGAATGGCCAAACCGAACGAACTAATCAGACCTTGGAGACTTATCTGAGATGTTTTGTTTCTGCTGATCAGGATTATTGGGTGACTTTTTTGCCATTGGCTGAGTTCGCCCTCAATAATCGGGCTAGATCTGCTACTTTGGTTTCCCCTTTTTTTTGCAATTCTGGTTTTCATCCTCGTTTTTCCTCAGGTCAGGTTGAGCCTTCTGACTGTCCTGGGGTGGATTCTGTGGTGGATAGGTTGCAGCAGATTTGGAACCACGTGGTGGACAATTTGACGTTGTCACAAGACAAGGCTCAGCGCTTTGCTAACCGCCGGCGCTGTGTGGGTCCCCGACTTCGTGTGGGGGATTTGGTATGGTTGTCTTCTCGTTATGTTCCGATGAAGGTTTCCTCTCCTAAGTTCAAGCCTCGTTTCATCGGTCCTTATAAGATTTTGGAAATCCTCAACCCTGTGTCATTTCGTTTGGACCTCCCATCATCATTTGCCATTCACAATGTGTTCCATAGGTCATTGTTGCGGAGATATGTGGTGCCTGTGGTTCCTTCTGTTGATCCTCCTGCTCCGGTCTTGGTCGAGGGAGAATTGGAGTATGTGGTGGAGAAGATCTTGGATTCTCGTGTTTCGAGACGAAAGCTTCAGTACTTGGTTAAGTGGAAGGGCTATGGTCAGGAGGATAATTCCTGGGTTGTCGCCTCTGATGTCCATGCGGCCGATTTGGTTCGTGCCTTTCATTCGGCTCGTCCTGATCGGCCTGGGGGCTCTAGTGAGGGTTCGGTGACCCCTCCTCAAGGGGGGGGTACTGTTGTGAATTCCGTCTGGGCTCCCTCTGGTGGCCTTTAGCGATACTGCGGGTCTGGAGCTGGGCTCAGCTGCCTCATTTCCTGCTATGCTGGTTCCTATTTACCTCCACCTGGACCTTTACTTGTTGCCTGCTGTCGTTGTATTCAGTACTGGTTCTGACCTCTCCTGGATCTCCCTGGTGACCTGTCTCTTTCTGAGAAGCTAAGTCTTGCTAGTTCTTTTTGCTCATTGTTTCCTTGAATTTGTTTCTCAGTATATGATGTGTTCAGTCCAGCTTGCTTATATGTGATTTTTCGCTTGCTGGTAGCTCTGGGGTGCAGAGTGTGCCCCTCACATCGTGAGTCAGTGTGGGGGTTCTTGTACTTTCTGCGTGGATAGTTTTTGATAGTTTTTGTACCGACCGCACAGATCCCTTGCTTTCTTCTGACTATTTAGTGTTAGCGGGCCTCATTTTCTTAAACCTGTTTTTCATTCCTACGTTTGTATTTTCCCCTTAACTCACCGTTATTATTTGTGGGGGGCTGTCTAAACTTTGGGGTTATTTCTCTAAGGCAAGTGAGGCTTTGCTTTCTCTCTAGGGGTAGCCAGTTTCTTAGGCTGTGAAGAGGCGTCTAGGTTTTTAGGTAACGCTCCACGGCTGCCTTTAGTGTGTGTGGATAGGATCAGGATTGCGGTCGGTATAGTTCCCACATTCCCGGAGCTTGTCCTACAATTAAGGTTTACCTATCAAGTCAGTTTTGTGATCCTACCACCGGATCATAACAGTGCTGTAGCTCAGTCCTGGGAAAGGAGGAAGGGAATTTCCAGCACATCCATCCAGTGTAAGTAAAAATTTCCAAGTTTATTAGAACATTTTAAAAAACAGTTATTTTAAAAAAGAGAGAGAGAGAGACTCTCTGCCTGACGCGTTTCTGGCGCACCACGGCGCCCTTAGTCATAGGAGCTAATACAAAATGAATGAACAGGTTTATATCTAGCAAGGAACCAATCACAAACATAGCAATTAATTACATTTGAAAAGCTGCAGCTGGACACACATAACAGAATGTATCTTAATTTAAAGCATATCAAAAATACATGAATGTATGATTTATGTTACCGCATAATTGTGTCTGTCAGTTTAATATATGTAAAAAAGATCATTCCTATAATTCATGCCGTGTGGGTATTTAGTATCTAAGGTCAAAATCCAAAAAGCTTCCCGCAGTGCTAATTGTTTCTTCCAGTCACCACCTCTTGGTGACTGACTAACCCTTTCTATGCCAATAAATGAAAAGTTTGATAGGTCTCCCTTATGCACAGAAATAAAGTGTTTTGTGGCTCTAGAATAACCTAAATTGTTGTTACTTATGTTCGCTATATGTTCTGAAATTCTTTTTTTAATTTTCCTTGTGGTATAACCTATATAACAAATATTGCAAGCCTTACACTTTATACAATACATAACATGGTCAGAATCACAATTAATGAATGATTTTACATTGTAAGTAACATTGTGATTGAAAGAGAAGGTGGTTCTTTTGTTGTCTGCAAATTGGCAGACACTACATCTGTTACCAGAGCATTTGTAAAAACCTTTGATTGATAGCCATGATGTGGGAGTTTTATTTTGTTGCACCATACTGGGAGACAAAATGTTTCCCAGTGTGCAGCCTCTCCTAGCCACTACTCTACATCCATTCTGAAGAATTGTGCATAAAGATTTATCCTGATTGACTACAGGGAGATATTTAAGGATAATCTGCCTGATTTTATTGTACTGACTGCTATAAGCGGTAGAAAAAGTAACCTGCGTTTCAGAAGTGACACTTTTATTTTCAGAGTATAATAGATCAGCACGTGGAATCTTGGAAACATTCCTAAGTGCATGTTTTATATTAGATTTTTTATATCCCCTATCAAGTAACCTATTTGAGATAACACGGCTCTCCTTGTGAAAATTTTCCTCACTGGAGCAGATTCTTCTCGCTCTCGTGAGCTCGCCCCTAGGAATGGCATGAATGGTATGTCGGGGATGTGCGCTTGAAGACATCAAGATCGTATTACCATAATTGTCTTTTCTGTAAAGAGAAGTATTAACCCTATGTGTTGTGTTACTGCCTGTAAGGAGCACATCCAAAAAAGAAATCTCATTTGATGGACTGCCACTGGTGAAACGCAAGTTGCATTTATTATCATTCAAGTAGAATATGAAATTAGAGAAATTAGTCACATCTCCTTGCCAAATTAGCAGGATATCATCCACATATCTCCCATACCAATTAAGTTACATTCATTTGCAACGGCTTACAAATGCATGTCTCAGCGTGTCAAGCTCCAACTTTCCCCTTCCCCTCCTCTCTCCCTCAGACATTTAGCTCAGTCCTGGCTGCACGGCTCCGCTGTCTGCTCTCTGTTCCAGACTTCCTTCTCTGTCCACTGTCTCTCACCAACTAACTTTACTCCTCCTCCAGACTAGAACACTTAAAGCTGAGGAAGCTCCCCTGAATCCGGGTCCTAAGCTCCCCCTTCTGGCCTGGATTCAGAATGTGTTGAATGTGGATGCGTTACCTGGTAAAGGGAATCCTTCTTGACTCCAAGCATGATATCGCCCTCCCCGAAAGGAAGGCAACATCACTGTAACGACCGGTTACCTGGAGAGTGACATTTACATAATGAATATATACTGAATACATACTGAGGAGAAATAAAAAAATGCTTCTGCAGGTAGGAGATCGCAGACAGCTGCTAATGCGCAGGCACAGGTGGTGCTTTTTCAAATTGATTTTTTTTGTACTAGCTCAATACATCAAGAATACTTATTAACTGGGCACTAAACATGCAATTATGCTGCAGCATAGGTGCCACGGCTACCACCTGCCTGTAGAAGTTTTTTTTTCTTTAGTATGTACAGGTATTCATTATGTAAACAAGGAGGCAGGTCAGTGAGGGATCAGTGACCTGTCAGCAGTCTGCATTATGAAGACCTGATCAGAGCACCACATGAAGACCCCTCACAGGCCAGCCCGGAGCACGAGCATATCATTAACTCAAAATTGAAAATAAAGATTAAACAACGACCACAAGACAGATTTCATCAACCAAGGTATCATTGTAATCAGTATAACAGCGCTGACATGACACTATTTGTAGGTCACTGTGCACATCCTACTGACAAATTCCCTTTAAGAATAAATGAGCATCATCTTCAGCATACAAATGTGTGGTTTAGAAGGCATCTGTTAGTATTTTGGCTGGGCCTAGATGGTAGATAGGACAGCCCCAATGCGTAAGTTTTGAGGTATCTATCTTCACAATCTAAAGTAGTGACTTCTGCCATGGACAATATACCCAAAATACTTCATAGCTTAATGCACAAAAGCACATTTTTTCTAATTTGGAAAAACTGATAATGTTTAGTTAAGTATGTCGTAACGAGGGAAACCCCAACATCAATCCCAGAGGAAGATTGTCCAGCACAAAATATGTAATACGTTCTTGATGACGGGACCCCACCTTGAGGATTAACTCCTCAGAGACCAACTTAAAACCACATTCTTAGCAAAAGGAGTTTTATCAATGGCCACGATATTGATGGGGGTTCCCAACCTGACTGCCCCTAGCTTACATTTGGCCATCAAGTCAGAGTCACTCAAGTTCAGAGATGACCCACTGTCCACAAAAGCTGAAGTGGGAGTATAACAGTTCTCAACATAAAGTTCCACTTCCAGCTATAACTTAAGCTATGATTAAAAAGGTACCTGAGAGTCTGGGCAACCTCCTCGATAGCTACCCAGACTTAGGCATTTCCTGACACCTTGGGAATCAGAGGACAGGAGGGACAGTCCTTCTTCCAGTGTCCCAGACTACCGCAGTAGAAGCAGAGTCTCCCTTCCCATTGTCGTCTCCTCTCCTTTTCCTTGAAGGTGGTGGCCCCCACCTCCATGGGCATGGAATGTGGCATAGCGTTGGGATTACTCGGAAGTAGAGTAACATCTCGCTGCATAAAACCCCTCTCCCGTAGTCTACGATCCATCCAGATCCATCACCTCCGGAGACCACCCAGCTGAGGGCATTCCCCTGAACAAGACCCATGATAGTGTCCTCTGCCAACCTGACACAGTCTGGTTCATCATAGATAAGTCCTAAGGCCTCAAAAAACCTATCCACCGACATCTGTTCAAGGGCAGTAGGGGGCAGTGAAAAAGCCCAAGATTGGGGACCCTCCCCGAGTAAGGAAATAATTATCCCCACCCACTGACTCTCATCCCCAGATGATCGACGTCTAAGCAAAAATAATAATTTACAACTCTCCCTGAACATACAAAACTTATCCTTCTTGCCAGAAAAGGTGTCAGGAAGCTTAACCGAGGGTTCGGGAGAGTGCAAGGCAACATCAACAGAATCACCAGACCTACTAACAACATGAGGGGTGGTACCCTGCACCATCTTAACAGTCTCTGTCAACTCTTTCTGCAACTGAGTATAGGACATGGCCAGGGCCCTATGTTCTACCAACAATTCCCACATCATCTGTGTCAAACTGGACACCTGATCCGCCAGGTTACGAAGTGAATCTATAACAAGAGAAAAAAAAATGAAAAAACTCCTTTAAATGTAAGGTCAGCTATAATGTAATGCTTCCGCAGCGCAGTATCTTGCCACCTTCACCAGGGGGTGCTGGCAAGGGAAGAAAGGTTGCACTCACAGCATAACACCACAGTGCGGCAACGCAGGCACCACTAGGTGTCGAGAGAGTGGTCAGACAAGCCGGGTCATGAACGAACAGGAAACGCAGTACCAGAGGAAACAGCAATACACGTGGCCAGATACAAGCCAAAGAAGTTTGAGCCAGTCGGGAGCAGAGATGCCAGAGACGTGATACAGTAAAACAGATCAGATGACAAGCCGGGTCAGATACCAAAGTCACAGCACGGGAAGCATGACCCAAGACGAGCAGGGAAGCAGGAATGGGAAGGCAGGGGAACTGAGTAAACGGGCAGAGGACAAATCAGGGTGTAACGGGGTCAGTCGCTCAAGCCGGGGGCAGGAACTATAGCTGACTTTGCATGCAGGCAGCCGTCGACTGAAATAGCCAAACAGATCCCAAAAAGAGGCAAAGAAGGTTAACCCCTGCATGACCAGACTGGGGAGAGAATAGCAGGAAACAAACCCCGGCCCGGATCATGACACCTGTGTAGTGTTAAAACAGCACATAAGAAATCGGCATTACAGCAGTCCCAAAAAGTCTCTAAATTGACGAACTGGTTGAAAAACATGATGGACTGGCTTCAAAATGTAATTACTTTCCAAAACAAAAGGTCAACTTGATTATTGGAAATATAAGAGGCATAATCTAACAATTAAACCATGCAGTTTAAATGACATTAGGTACCATATAAGGCTATAATGTTGCTGATACTTTGCATGACACCATTACCAAACAGTAAAAATGACTTCCCTAATAATATTCCCAGCACATTACACTTTGCAAGTTAATTATTAATTATTCATATAATAGGTCTGTCACCTCTGATCTGCTCTGCAGGTAGGTGCCGGAATATAAACAGACAACTGAATATTTAACTGAGCCTTAGTAGCTAAAGGTCCATTGCAACGTTGTACATAATAATGTTTAGGAGGTGAATATACCAGGTCAGTAAATGAAGTAACAGAAAACATACTGCAGTGAGGAACACATCTGCTCTTCATACCTAATTGCAGAAACATCTGCACTGTGAGTCTATGAATGTTCCGTTTTGATCCTTACTATTATATTATTAGGTGGCGCACAGACAGACACCTGCAAGCAATTATAAGTAAAAGGGCTGAAAATGTATTCTATTGATTCAATGTGCATGACCGCTTATGTACAGCATATTTAAAGAACTCTTTGTGAACATTACTATTTAATCATTAACTCCATGGAGGATATTTCTTTTGAATGGCTAGCAGTTTAACAAAGAATGAAAGAAACAAAATTGTATTGCTACAATCAAATCAATAAAGTACAACTGTTTCATTAACAATCATAAAAGGTTGTTTTGGCTCTATCAGTCACGTTTTGCATACCCATGATATGTATGTACTATTTCTTGTGCCCCCACATAGTGTACTTCCTTTGTAAGGCAGCACAGTATTGCTAATTGGAATAGCTTAGAAATCTTGCAATAAACGCTGTCTCTAAATCATACACATAGCAAAATAAATACTAGGAAAATGCACAAACCTTTTTAAATTCAGTTTTAAGCACTTGCTCCAAAAGCAACAGTCCCTGATCTTCTAAGGTTACTTATGGAAGAATCGTGAATCATAGGTATTTGTGACAAATAAATCTGCTTCAGTTTAACGGCTTGTTATAGACAAGTGGTCATACTCTTCCCAACAGCAGGGAGACTCAGGACGGACAGGCTCTTCAATATTCAAATAGATGTCTTATTGGACATTTTGCTTTACTTTCTTTGGTACACATATCTACAGTATAGACATTGTACTTTTGTCACACTTATGGTTAGGTTCACACGAAGATATAAACATTAGTGATGAGCGAGCATGCTCATCACTTCTCGGTACTCTCCAGAGCATTTCACTGCTCGAGATGCTCGGAGCTCGCCAAGTATTTCCGGGTTTGCTCGGCGTGAGGTCTGGTCCCCTCCTTGCATGTTTGGTGCTCTTTGGAGAGCCAATGAACATGCAGGGATTGTCTGCCACACACTGTAATGCTGCAGCCATGTTGGTTGTGGCATTACAATGATTGGCTGGCTGCACAGCGTCATCAGGTGTATATCAGACCTGGCACCGCAATGCTCATTACAGTCTACTCCGGAATCAGGCAGTGTATGGAGAAGTGCTACTGAGCTAGGGAGAGATTTGCTTGTTTCCTAGTTAGTGTAGGTATACCACAATATATTATACACATATCCAAATATCCATTTGTTGCAGTGTGTTAGCAAAGTTATTGACACAAGTTTGCTGTTAAAAATATTGCCTACAGGCCAGCTATTTAAAACTGTGGTTTGTCCGTCACACGGATCACATATAAGTGCACTCAAAATTTTGCAATTTCTGGCCTCCATTTAAATTTTGTTGCAGTTTCTTAGCAAAGTTATTGACACCAGCTTGTTGTTAAAAATAGTTACCTACAGGCCAGCTATTTAAAACTGTGGTTTGTCCTTCACATAGATCACATATAAGTGTGCTTAAAACTCTGCCATTTCTGGCCTCCATTTAAATTTTGTTGCAGTGTGTTAGCGAAGTTATTGACACCAGTTTGCTGTTAAAATAGTTACCTACAGACCAGCTATTTAAAACTGTGGTTTGTCTGTCACACGGATCACATATGTCATGATTTTCAATGGCGAGAGAACATAGCCCAGCATATATGAGAACTAGCTCTTGGAAGATGGAAACTATACTGACCAAGAACTAAACCTGCCTCACAACTAGAAGTGGCCGGGTAGCATGCCTACGTTTTTTTATCCCTAGATGCCCAGCGCCAGCCGGAGAACTACCTAATCCTAGCAGAGGAAAAGACAGTCCTGGCTCACCTCTAGAGAAATTTCCCCAAAAGGCAGACAGAGGCCCCCACATATATTGGCGGTGATATTAGATGAAATGACAAACGTAGTATGAAAATAGGTTTAGCAAAATCGAGGTCCGCTTACTATATAGCAGGAAGACAGAAAGGGCACTTTCATGGTCAGCAGAAAACCCTATCAAAACACCATCCAGAAATTACTTTAAGACTCTAGCATTAACTCATAACACCAGAGTGGCAATTTCCGATCACAAGAGCTTTCCAGACACAGTAACGAAACAGCAGCTGTGAACAGGAACAAAATGCAAAAACACACAAGGACAAAAGTCCAACTTAGCTGGGAGTTGTCTGGTAGCAGGAACATGCACAGAAAGGCTTCTGATTACATTGTTGACCGGCAAGAAACTGACAGAGGAGCAAGGTTATATAGCGACTCCCACATCCTGATAGGAGCAGGTGAACAGAGGGGATGATGCACACAAGTTCAATTCCACAAGTGGCCACCGGGGGAGCCCAGAATCCAATTTCACAACAGTACCCCCCCCTCAAGGAGGGGGCACCGAACCCTCACCAG
This sequence comes from Ranitomeya variabilis, assembly GCF_051348905.1. NCBI lineage: Eukaryota > Metazoa > Chordata > Amphibia > Anura > Dendrobatidae > Ranitomeya > Ranitomeya variabilis. The sequence continues at coordinate 425,474,778 of NC_135236.1, forward strand.
AACCACCAGGGCGATCAGGATGAGCCCTATGAAAGGCACGGACAAGATCGGAGGCATGAACATCAGAGGCAGTGACCCAAGAATTATCCTCCTGACCGTATCCCTTCCATTTGACCAGATACTGGAGTTTCCGTCTGGAAACACGAGAGTCTAAGATCTTTTCCACAACGTACTCCAACTCACCCTCAACCAACACCGGAGCAGGAGGCTCAATGGAAGGCACAACCGGTACCTCATACCTGCGCAACAATGACCGATGAAAAACATTATGAATCGAAAAGGATGCAGGGAGCTCCAAACGGAAGGACACAGGGTTAAGAATCTCCAATATCTTGTACGGGCCGATGAACCGAGGCTTAAACTTAGGAGAAGAAACCCTCATAGGGACAAAACGAGAAGACAACCACACCAAGTCCCCAACACAAAGCCGAGGACCAACACGACGACGGCGGTTGGCAAAAAGCTGAGTCTTCTCCTGGGACAACTTCAAATTGTCCACCACCTGCCCCCAAATCTGATGCAACCTCTCCACCACAGCATCCACTCCAGGACAATCCGAAGATTCCACTTGACCGGAGGAAAATCGAGGATGAAACCCCGAATTACAGAAAAACGGGGACACCAAGGTGGCAGAGCTGGCCCGATTATTGAGGGCGAACTCCGCCAAAGGCAAAAAAGCAACCCAATCATCCTGATCCGCAGACACAAAACACCTCAAATATGTCTCCAAGGTCTGATTAGTCCGCTCGGTCTGGCCATTAGTCTGAGGATGGAAAGCAGACGAAAAAGACAAATCTATGCCCATCCTAGCACAGAATGCCCGCCAAAATCTAGACACGAATTGGGTCCCTCTGTCAGAAACGATATTCTCCGGAATACCATGCAAACGAACAACATTTTGAAAAAACAGAGGAACCAACTCGGAAGAAGAAGGCAACTTAGGCAAGGGAACCAGATGGACCATCTTAGAGAAACGGTCACACACCACCCAGATGACAGACATCTTCTGAGAAACAGGCAGATCCGAAATAAAATCCATCGAGATGTGCGTCCAAGGCCTCTTCGGGATAGGCAAGGGCAACAACAATCCACTAGCCCGAGAACAACAAGGCTTGGCCCGAGCACAAACGTCACAAGACTGCACAAAGCCTCGCACATCTCGTGACAGGGAAGGCCACCAGAAGGACCTTGCCACCAAATCCCTGGTACCAAAGATTCCAGGATGACCTGCCAACGCAGAAGAATGAACCTCAGAGATGACTCTACTGGTCCAATCATCAGGAACAAACAGTCTACCAGGTGGGCAACGATCAGGTCTATCCGCCTGAAACTCCTGCAAGGCCCGCCGCAGGTCTGGAGAAACGGCAGACAATATCACTCCATCTTTAAGGATACCTGTGGGCTCAGAATTACCAGGGGAGTCAGGCTCAAAACTCCTAGAAAGGGCATCCGCCTTAACATTCTTAGAACCCGGTAGGTATGACACCACAAAATTAAACCGAGAGAAAAACAACGACCAGCGCGCCTGTCTAGGATTCAGGCGCCTGGCAGACTCAAGGTAAATTAAATTTTTGTGGTCAGTCAATACCACCACCTGATGTCTGGCCCCCTCAAGCCAGTGACGCCACTCCTCAAAAGCCCACTTCATGGCCAAAAGCTCCCGATTCCCAATATCATAATTCCGCTCGGCGGGCGAAAATTTACGGGAAAAAAAAGCACAAGGTCTCATCACGGAGCAGTCGGAACTTCTCTGCGACAACACCGCCCCAGCTCCGATTTCAGAAGCGTCGACCTCAACCTGAAAAGGAAGAGCAACATCAGGCTGACGCAACACTGGGGCGGAAGAAAAGCGGCGCTTGAGCTCCCGAAAGGCCTCCACAGCATCAGGGGGCCAATCAGCAACATCAGCACCCTTCTTAGTCAAATCAGTCAATGGGTTTACAACATCAGAAAAACCAGCAATAAATCGACGATAAAAGTTAGCAAAGCCCAAAAATTTCTGAAGACTCTTAAGAGAAGAGGGTTGCGTCCAATCACCAATAGCCTGAACCTTGACAGGATCCATCTCGATGGAAGAGGGGGAAAAAATGTATCCCAAGAAGGAAATCTTTTGAACCCCAAAAACACACTTAGAACCCTTCACACACAAGGAATTAGACCGCAAAACCTGAAAAACCCTCCTGACCTGCTGGACATGAGAGTCCCAGTCATCCGAAAAAATCAGAATATCATCCAGATACACAATCATAAATTTATCCAAATAATCGCAGAAAATGTCATGCATAAAGGACTGGAAGACTGAAGGGGCATTTGAAAGACCAAAAGGCATCACCAAATACTCAAAATGGCCCTCGGGCGTATTAAATGCGGTTTTCCACTCATCCCCCTGCTTGATTCGCACCAAATTATACGCCCCACGGAGATCAATCTTAGAGAACCACTTGGCCCCCTTTATACGAGCAAACAAATCAGTAAGCAGTGGTAACGGATATTGATATTTAACCGTGATTTTATTCAAAAGTCGATAATCAATACACGGCCTCAAAGAGCCGTCTTTCTTAGACACAAAGAAAAAACCGGCTCCTAAGGGAGATGACGAAGGACGAATATGTCCCTTTTCCAAGGACTCCTTTATATATTCTCGCATAGCAGCGTGTTCAGGCACAGACAGATTAAATAAACGACCCTTAGGGTATTTACTACCCGGGATCAAGTCTATGGCACAATCGCACTCCCGGTGCGGAGGTAGTGAACCAACCTTGGGTTCTTCAAAAACGTCACGAAAGTCAGACAAGAATTCAGGAATCTCAGAGGGAATAGATGATGAAATGGAAACCAAAGGTACGTCCCCATGAGTTCCTTTACATCCCCAGCTTAACACAGACATAGCTCTCCAGTCGAGGACTGGGTTATGAGATTGCAGCCATGGCAATCCCAGCACCAAAACATCATGTAGATTATACAGCACCAGAAAGCGAATAACCTCCTGGTGATCCGGATTAACACGCATAGTCACTTGTGTCCAGTATTGTGGTTTATTACTAGCCAATGGGGTGGAGTCAATCCCTTTCAGAGGTATCGGAGCCTCCAATGGCTCCAAATCATACCCACAGCGTTTGGCAAAGGACCAATCCATAAGACTCAAAGCAGCGCCAGAGTCGACATAGGCGTCCGCGGTAATAGATGACAAAGAACAAATCAGGGTCACAGATAGAATAAACTTAGACTGTAAAGTGCTAATTGAAACAGACTTGTCAGGCTTCTTAGTACGCTTAAAGCATGCTGATATAACATGAGTTGAATCACCACAATAGAAGCACAACCCATTTTTTCGTCTAAAATTCTGCCTCTCGCTTCTGGACAGAATTCTATCACATTGCATATTTTCTGGCGTTTTCTCAGTAGACACCGCCAAATGGTGCACAGGTTTGCGCTCCCGCAGACGCCTATCGATCTGAATAGCCATCGTCATGGACTCATTCAGACTCGCAGGCACAGGGAACCCCACCATAACATCCTTAATGGCATCAGAGAGACCTTCTCTGAAAATCGCCGCCAGGGCGCACTCATTCCACTGAGTAAGCACAGACCATTTGCGAAATTTTTGGCAGTATATTTCAGCTTCATCTTGCCCCTGAGACAAGGACATCAAGGCCTTTTCCGCCTGAAGCTCTAAATGAGGTTCCTCATAAAGCAACCACAAGGCCAGAAAAAACGCATCCACATTGAGCAACGCAGGATCCCCTGGTGCCAATGCAAAAGCCCAGTCTTGAGGGTCGCCCCGGAGCAAGGAAATTACAATCCTGACCTGCTGTGCAGGGTCTCCGGCAGAGCGAGACTTCAGGGACAAAAACAATTTGCAATTATTTTTAAAATTTTGAAAGTGAGATCTATTCCCCGAGAAGAATTCAGGCAAAGGAATTCTAGGCTCAGACATAGGTGCATGAACAACAAAATCTTGCAAATTTTGTACCTTTGTGGCGAGATTATTCAAACCTGTAGCTACACTCTGAAGATCCATTTGAAACAGGTGAACACAGAGCCATTCAAGGATTAGAAGGAGAGAAAGAGAGGAAGGCTGCAGCATAGGCAAACTAGCAAGTGATTCAATTAAGAGCACACTCAGAACTAGAGGGGGAAAAAAAAAAAAAAAAAAAATTGTAGCAGACTTCTTTTTTCTCTCCTTTCTCAGCCAGAAATTTAACCCTTTTTTGGGCCGGTCAAACTGTCATGATTTTCAATGGCGAGAGAACATAGCCCAGCATATATGAGAACTAGCTCTTGGAAGATGGAAACTATACTGACCAAGAACTAAACCTGCCGCACAACTAGAAGTGGCCGGGTAGCATGCCTACGTTTTTTTATCCCTAGATGCCCAGCGCCAGCCGGAGAACTACCTAATCCTAGCAGAGGAAAAGACAGTCCTGGCTCACCTCTAGAGAAATTTCCCCAAAAGGCAGACAGAGGCCCCCACATATATTGGCGGTGATATTAGATGAAATGACAAACGTAGTATGAAAATAGGTTTAGCAAAATCGAGGTCCGCTTACTATATAGCAGGAAGACAGAAAGGGCACTTTCATGGTCAGCAGAAAACCCTATCAAAACACCATCCAGAAATTACTTTAAGACTCTAGCATTAACTCATAACACCAGAGTGGCAATTTCCGATCACAAGAGCTTTCCAGACACAGTAACGAAACTGCAGCTGTGAACAGGAACAAAATGCAAAAACACACAAGGACAAAAGTCCAACTTAGCTGGGAGTTGTCTGGTAGCAGGAACATGCACAGAAAGGCTTCTGATTACATTGTTGACCGGCAAGAAACTGACAGAGGAGCAAGGTTATATAGCGACTCCCACATCCTGATAGGAGCAGGTGAACAGAGGGGATGATGCACACAAGTTCAATTCCACAAGTGGCCACCGGGGGAGCCCAGAATCCAATTTCACAACAACATATGAGTTCACTCCAAAATCAGCCATTTGTAGTTAACTTAGATAATATTGTTCTCCATTTAAAATGGGCAAGGCACCTTGCAAGGAACTGGGAACTGGACATGATGGTTATGGTGCATGTAGTGCCAAGGTCATGGGCAAGCTGAAAATGTGCCACAACAAACACCCACATCTTCTTGCTTCACCTTCCTGTCCCAATTACTAGGGGACCGCAGCACACCACTATTGAACCCAGAGCAGTGTCAAAAGGTTGTTGGTTGGATAGCGGATAATGCTTTCAGTCACTTTGCCACCAACACCACCACCCTGTCTTCCACACAGTCAAGTCTCAGTAGCCGTGAGTCTGGACCGCATATTCCTCAACCTGATCCTCTTTCCTCCCACCATGCCGAGAGCCTGGAGACAACTGATCTCACACTTGGACACTGTTTTTTAAAGACTCTGCAGAAAACCCCCAAAAAAGCCATTTGCACCTCCTGCCAGGCCAGCATCAGCAGGAGTAACAAAACTACCAGCCTGACCACCACCAGCATGATCAGGCACATGGCAGCAAAGCACCTGACTTTGTGGGCCAAACCCTAGGCTCCAGGAACAGTGTCTGTGGGTTACACCACTGCTTCTTCCACTGTTGTGTGTGCAAGCCAATCCCCTGTCCATGGTGCATGTGAAGATGCCTTCTGCCTTGCACCTGTTGTTGCGCACACTCAACTAGCACCATCAGCAAGCACATCCACATACCAGTGCAGCGTTCAGTTGTCCATTCCTCAGTCCTTGGAACGCAAGAGAAAATACGCAGCCAATGCCCCACAGGCCACACTACTAAATTCCCACATTTCGCTACTGCTTGCGCTCGAAATGTTGCCTTTTAGATGGAAGCTTACTGCAACCTGATGGTGTGCCGTCCTGCATTACACAAGCATGTGTCCCATAACATTAGCCATGCTTGCAACAATGCAGTTACTGAGAAAATCCACTTAACCACGGACACGTGGACAAGTGCTTGTGGGCAGGGATGGTACATCTCGCTGATGGCACACTGGGTTAACATAGTGGAAGCAGGGACCCAGTTGGACCTTGGGATGGAAAACGTTCTCTCGACGCCGAGGATTGTGGGCCCTAGGTCAATCAGGGTTGCCTCCACAGTCTACAGCTCCTGCACCTCATGCTCATCCTCATCTTCAGCCTCCTTCTCCGAAATTACCACATCAGTCAGAAGCTGGGAGCACTGCAGCACTGCCTCAGCCAAGTGGCAAAATGCTGTGCTGAAGCTAATCTGCATAGGTGACAAGCCGCACAACGCTGAAGAGTTGTGAACAGCTCTGAAAGAGCAGGCAGATCTGTGGCTGACATTGCTGAACCTACAGCTAGGCATGGTGTGTGTGACAATGGCCTGAACCTGGTGGCAGCTCTGAGGTGAGGTGAGCTCCCACACATACCATTCCTGGCTCATGTGCTTAACCTCATGGTTTAGCAGTTTCTTAACACCTAACCGGAGCTGTTGGATCTGCTTGTCAAAGTACACCACCTGTGTGCCCATTTTAGAAAGTCAGCTACAGCTTCAGCTGCAATTGCCATGCTTCAGCAGTGTTTGCAGCTTCCAGCTCACCAACTGGTGTGTGATGTCCCCACGCATTGGAAATCTACACTGCAGATGTTGGGAAGGATTTGTGCGTAGAAGAGGGCAGTTGTTCACTACCAGCATCAACAAGGCCATTGGTATTCAGTTCAGACTCCACAAATAGGACCTCAGGAGTGGACATGGATGTCAGACATATGTACCATCCTCCAAAACTTTGAGGACTCCACAATGATGGTGAGTGGCGATGACACCATAATTTGTGTCACCATCCTGCTTCTCTGTGTTCTGAAACGCTCTTTGCTCACAATAAAAGAGGATGCATTGGAGGCGGAGCACGATGAGATGGAGAAAGGAACCATACAGGGTGATTACACACAGCCCAGCCTCATCTCATCCCAACGTGGATTGGATGACAATGAGGAAGAGGAGGAGGAGGATGAACAGGAGCTAGTTTCAAGCGCTATAGACCATACTACCTGCACAACTATCATACCGTCTGTTCAGCGTGGATGACCTAAAGACAGGGAGGAGGAGGAGAATGAGGACGCTGAGGAAAGCATGGTCAGTCATCCTCTTGGTGAGGACACGGAAGTCTTGTCTGTTAGCAGTCTGGCACGCATGGCTGAGTTTATGTTACGCTGCCTTTCCCGTGACCCTCATGTTCTCAAAATTTGGAGTGACAGTCATTACTGGTTGGTACACTTCTAGATCCATGCTACAAGGAGAACTTTCTATCTCTTATTCCAGAGGCGGACAGGTCTACTAAAATGGGAAAGTATCAGAAGACCCTTGTTGTGGAATTATTAAAAAACTCCCATTTGAAAACGCTGGTGGCAGAGGTCACATTTCATTGGACAACCAAGGAGTACAGGCAAGAGAGATACAACTCCAATCCAGCAGAGGCAGGGTAACACTGTCAAAGTTCTGGGAGAGTTTTCTCAGACCCTCCCATTGCACAGGCCCCGAGGTGCGGGGAACTCTCACAAGGAGTGCAAAGTTTGGGAAGATGCTGAGGTGAGTACCTTGCTGACCATACCAACATCCTCCGTTATTCCTCTGTGCCTTATAATTATAATCTTCCATATCTCTTCCAAGGGTCATTTTTGGTAGCCCTTGCATTCACTGCATAGGCAAACACTATGGGAGACAACTTCCTAATAATGGGAACATTTTTTCATGAGGCCCTCCTCTACGTCTCTTCAAAAGGGCATTGGAGTGCCTCCAAATTTTTGGCAGCCCTTGCATTCACTGCATAGGAAAACACTATGGGAGACCCACTTCCTAATAATGGGAACATTGTTTTCAGGAGGCCCTCTGACCTCTACATCTCTTCCAAGGGGCATTGGAGTAGGTCCAAATTATTGGCAGCCCTCGCATTCACTGCATAGGGAAAGAGTATGGGAGGCCCACTTCCTAATAATGGGAACATTGTTTTTAAGGAGGCCCTCCTGTACATCTCTTCAAAGGGGTATTGGGGTGCATCCAAATGCCATCGATTTCCACAATTTCTAGTCCCTCTGCAGACCTCCAAGGGGGCCGCCGGAAAAATGCTCGAGTTTCCCACAGACTTACATTGGGATCGTTGCTCGGGTCAAGCACCCGAGCATTCCAATTTGCTTGACCTGAGCAAAGAGCACACAAGCATTTTAGTGCTCGCCCGTCACTAATAAACATTGTTCACCGTGTCATGCAGAAAACTCAGAAGATTTCTCTACCTTGCCCTCTGTCTGCAGTCTGTATACAATGTTTTTAATAACCATAGTTACAGTGCCTACAAGTAGTATTCAACCCCCTGCAGATTTAGCAAGTTTACACATTTGGAATTAACTTGGCATTGTGACATTTGGACTGTAGATCAGCCTGGAAGTGTGAAATGCACTGCAGCAAAAAAGAATGTTATTTCTTTGTTTATTTTTTTTTTAAATTGTGAAAAGTTTTTTCAGAGGGTCATTTATTATTCAACCCCTCAACCCCCCAGAATTCTGTTTGGTTCCCCTAAAGTATTAAGAAGTAGTTCAGGCACAAAGAACAATGAGCTTCACATGTTTGGATTAATTATCTCTTATTCCAGCCTTTTCTGACTATTTAAGACCCTCCCCAAACTTGTGAACAGCACTCATACATGGTCAACATGGGAAAGACAACGGAGCATTCCAAGGCTATCAGAGACAAGATCGTGGAGGGTCACAAGGCTGGCAAGGGGTACAAAACCCTTTTCAAGGAGTTGGGCCTACCTGTCTCCACTGTTGGGAGCATCATCCGGAAGTGGAAGGCTTATGGAACTACTGTTAGCCTTCCATGGCCTGGACAGCCTTTGAAAGTTTCCTTCCGTGTCGAGGCCAGGCTTGTCCGAAGAGTCAAGGCTAACCCAAGGACAACAAGGAAGGAGCTCCGGGAAGATCTCATGGCAGTGGGGACATTGGTTTCAGTCAATACCATAAGTAACGTACTCCACCGCAATGGTCTCCGTTCCAGATGAGCCCGTAAGGTACCTTTACTTTCAAAGCGTCATGTCAAGGCTTGTCTACAGTTTGCTCATGATCACTTGGAGGACTCTGAGACTGACTGGTTCAAGGTTCTCTGGTCTGATGAGACCAAGATCGAGATCTTTGGTGCCAACCACACACGTGACGTTTGGAGACTGGATGGCACTGCATACGACCCCAAGAATACCATCCCTACAGTCAAGCATGGTGGTGGCAGCATCATGCTGTGGGGCTGTTTCTCAGCCAAGGGGCCTGGCCATCTGGTCCGCATGCATGGGAAGATGGATAGCACGGCCTACCTGGAGATTTTGGTCAAGAACCTCCGCTCCTCCATCAAGGATCTTAAGATGGGTCATCATTTCATGTTCCAACAAGACAACGACCCAAAGCACACAGCCAAGAAAACCAAGGCCTGGTTCAAGAGGCAAAAAATCAAGGTGTTGCAGTGGCCTAGTCAGTCTCCTGACCTTAACCCAATTGAAAACGTGTGGAAGGAGCTCAAGATTAAAGTCCACATGAGACACCCAAAGAACCTAGATAACTTGGAGAAGATCTGCATGGAGGAGTGGGCCAAGATAACTCCAGAGACCTGTGCCGGCCTGATCAGTTCTTATAAAAGACGATTATTAGCTGTAATTGCAAACAAAGGTTATTCCACAAAATATTAAACCTAGGGGTTGAATAATAATTGACCCACACTTTTATGTTTAAAATTTATAAAAATGTAACTGAGCAACAAAACTTTTTGGTTTGTAAGATTTATGCATCTGTTAATAAATCCTGCTCTTGTTTGAAGTTTGAAGGCTCTAACTTATTTGCATCTTATTAAACCTGCTAAATCTGCAGGGGGTTGAATACTACTTGTAGGCACTGTATTATCATTTATAAGACCATTTACAGTTTCCTATATTACAGAATTGCAATCTATCTGTAAAAATTGGATGCTATGCTGTGGCTACGTTAAGCATGCATTTTCTTTGCACACCCACAGACTTGGATGGGCAAGTCTCATCTGATTTACACAAAAAATTAGTGCATGCTCTGATTTTTTTCACATGAAGATTCGGTCAGAGAAAAAAAAATGCTCATCTGTACTTCCCCATTGAATAACATTGGTCTGAGTGCTGTCCATTTTTTTTCATGGACAGCACTCGGACCAAGCATAGGGTCATGGGCACAAGCCCTTAAAGAGAAACTTTCTTGTCAAATAACGTTAGTTAATCCAATAATCCTTGGCTAAACAGTTACAATCAAAGTTATTCAACACCTTTATTAGCAAAATTTCAATGCAGTCTCAAACATTTAATATACTCATGACATCATCTTAAGTGCTTAATACAGGATCCTTTGGCTGTTATGACAAATGTGATCCAAAGCCAGACATCAGCTTCTGGCAGTATTCTTGAGGATTCTTTCCATTCCTCATGGGTAATGGTCTCCTGTTCACTAATATTCTTGTACTGTCAAGAGAGTGGTCCAAAAAAATTAGAGAAGAAATCATTGCCTGGCACAATCAAAGAAAAGGATACAAAAAGGCACAAATGCGGTGAATGTATGGTTTGTAAAATGGAAGTTTTACTCACTCAATATTAAAATAATAATCTATTTTTTGTGTGTTTTATTTGTGTTTGCACATAAAATCTTATGTACATAAAACCTGATAAACAAGAAGTTTCCTATACAATCATAATATAAAACACACAAAACAAATAATTTTTTATATAATGTGAATAAAAGTTATATTTAAAAAACAATAGATTCACATCTTTTGACACCTGATGTTCTATCCTTTACTTTTTTGCCACCAAATTCTTGAGCAGACAGATGGTAAACAGCCCTCAATTGATTGCAAAATATCTGCAGATTTGGTGGCAGCAAGCACTGACTTTTCAGTTCATACAGTAAGGAGCATGTTAAACATTGATAGTCTCATATCTTAATGCAAAGATATACCGTATTTTTCGGACTATAAGACGCACCGGACTATAAGATGCACCCAGGTTTTAGAGGTGGAAAATAGGGAAAAAAATATTTGAAGCAAAAAAGTGGTAAAATATTTAATAACATAAACATACTATTATATGTGTTTTTATTATATATAATAGTATGTTATTATGTTGGAAGCTGCGGGTAGAAGATGGTGCTGCGGGACCAGTGTGGTGTCTATAAAGTACTGTATGAGGATGCTGGAGGGTGAGTATAAGAATGGTGGCACAGGGCTTATATTTAACCCCTTCACCCCCAAGGGTGGTTTGCACGTTAATGACCAGGCCAATTTTTACAATTCTGACCACTGTCCATTTATGAGGTTATAACTCTGGAACGCTTCAACGGATCCTGCTGATTCTGACACTGTTTTCTCTTGACATAATGTACTTCATGATAGTGGTAAAATTTCTTTGATATTACCTTCGTTTATTTGTGAAAAAAAGGGAAATTTGGCGAAAATTTTGAAAATTTCGCAATTTTCCAACTTTGAATTTTTATGCAATTAAATCACAGTGATATGTCACACAAAATACTTAATAGGTAACATTTCCCACATGTCTACTTTACATCAGCACAATTTTGGAACCAAAATTTTTTTTTGTTAGGGAGTTATAAGGGTTAAAATTTGACCAGCAATTTCTCATTTTCACAACACCATTTTTTTTTTTAGGGACCACATCTCATTTGAAGTCATTTTGAGGGGTCTATATGATAGAAAATACCCAAGTGTGACACCATTCTAAAAACTGCACCCCTCAAGGTGCTCAAAACCACATTCAAGAAGTTTATTAACCCTTTAGGTGTTTCACAGGAATTTTTGGAATGTTTAAATAAAAATGAGCATTTAACTTTTTTTTCACACAAAATTTACTTCAGCTCCAATTTGTTTTATTTTACCAAGGGTAACAGGAGAAAATGGACCCCAAAAGATGTTGTACAATTTGTCCTGAGTACGCCGATACCCCATATGTGGGGGTAAACCACTGTTTGGGCGCATGACAGAGCTCGGAAGCGAAGGAGCGCCATTTTACTTTTCAATGCAAAATTGACTGGAATTGAGATGGGACGCCATGTTGCGTTTGGAGAGCCCTTGATATGCCTAAACATTGAAACCCCCCACAAGTGACACCATTTTGGAAAGTAGACCCCCTAAGGAGCTTATCTAGAGGTGTGGTGAGCACTTTGACTCACCAAGTGCTTCACAGAAGTTTATAATGCAGAACCGTAAAAATAAAAAATCATATTTTTTCACAAAAATCATCTTTTCACCCCCAATTTTTTATTTTCCCAAGGGTAAGAGAAGAAATTGGACCCCAAAAGTTGTTGTACAATTTGTCCTGAGTACGCTGATACCCCATACGTGGGGGTAAACCACTGTTTGGGCGCATGGGAGAGCTCGGAAGGGAAGGAGCGCCGTTTGACTTTTCACTGCAAAATTGACAGGAATTGAGATGGGACGCCATGTTGCGTTTGGAGAGCCACTAATGTGCCTAAGCATTGAAACCCCCCACAAGTGACACCATTTTGGAAAGTAGACCCCCTAAGGAACTTTTCTAGAGGTGTGGTGAGCACTTTGACCCACCAAGTGCTTCACAGAAGTTTATAATGCAGAACCGTAAAAATAAAAAATAATATTTTTTCGCAAAAATCATCTTTTCACCCCCAATTTTTTTTTTCCCAAGGGTAAGAGAAGAAATTGGACCACAAAAGTTGTTGTACAATTTGTCCTGAGTACGTTGATACCCCATATGTGGGGGTAAACCACTGTTTGGGCGCATGGGAGAGCTCGGAAGGGAAGGAGCGCCGTTTGACTTTTCACTGCAAAATTGACAGGAATTGAGATGGGAACGCCATGTTGCATTTGGAGAGCCACTGATGTGCCTAAACATTGAAACCCCCCCACAACTGACACCATTTTGGAAAGTAGACCCCCTAAGCAGCTTATCTAGAGGTGTAGTGAGCACTTTGACCCACTAACTGCTTCACAGAAGTTTATAATGCAGAGCCATAAAAATAAAACAAACATTTTTTTCCCACAAAAATTATTTTTTAGCCCCCAGTTTTGTATTTTCCCGAGGGTAACAGGAGAAATTGGACCCCAAACGTTGTTTTCCAATTTGTCCTGAGTATGCTGATACCCCATATGTGGGTGGGAACCACTGTTTGGGCGCATGGGAGGGCTCGAAAGGGATGGAGCGCCATTTTGAATGCAGACTTAGATGGAATGGTCTGCAGGCGTCACATTGCGTTTGCAGAGGCCCTAATGTACCTAAACAGTAGAAACCCCCCACAAGTGACACCATTTTGGAAAGTAGACCCCCTAAGGAACTCATCTAGATGTGTTGTGAGAGCTTTGAACCCCCAATTGTTTCACTACAGTTTATAACGCAGAGCCATACAAATAAAAAAAAAATTTTTCCACAAAAATTATTTTTTAGCCCCCAGTTTTGTATTTTCCCGAGGGTAACAGGAGAAATTGGACCCCAAAAGTTGTTGTCCAATTTGTCCTGAGTACGCTGATACCCAATATGTGGGGGGGAACCACTGTTTGGGCGCATGGGAGGGCTCGGAAGGGATGGAGCGCCATTTTGAATGCAGACTTAGATGGAATGGTCTGCAGGCGTCACATTGCGTTTGCAGAGCCCTAATGTACCTAAACAGTAAAAAAAAAACACAAGTGACACCATTTTGGAAAGTAGACCCCCTAAGCAACTCATCTAGATGTGTTGTGAGAGTTTTGAACCCTCAAGTGTTTCACTACAGTTTATAACGCATAGCCGTGAAAATAATTAAAAAAAAATTTCCCCCAAAAATTATTTTTTAGCCCCCAGTTTTGTATTTTCCCAAGGGTAACAGGAGAAATTGGACCCCAAAAGTTGTTCTCCAATGTGTTCCGAGTACGCTGATACCCCATATGTTGGGGTAAACCCCTGTTTGGGTGCACGGGAGAGCTCGGAAGGGAAGGAGCACTGTTTTACTTTTTCAATGCAGAATTGGCTGAAATTGAGATCGGACGCCATGTCGCATTTGGAGAGCCCCTGATGTGCCTAAACAGTGGAAACCCCCCAATTATAACTGAAACCCTAATCCAAACACACCCCTAACCCTAATCCCAACGGTAACCCTAACCACACCTCTAACCCAGACACACCCCTAACCCTAATCCCAACCCTATTCCCAACCGTAGATGTAATCCAAACCCTAACCCTAACTTTAGCCCCAACCCTAACCCTAACTTTAGCCCCAACCCTAACTGTAGCCTTAACCCTAACCCTAGCCCTAACCCTAGCCCCAACCCTAACCCTAGCCCCAACCCTAACCCTAGCCCCAACCCTAGCCCCAACCCTAGCCCCAACCCTATCCCTAGCCCCAACCCTAGCCCTAACCCTAGCCCTAACCCTAGCCCCAACCCTAACCCTAACCCTAGCCCTAACCCTAGCCCCAACCATAACCCTAACCCTAACCCTAGCCCTAACCCTAGCCCTAACCCTAGCCCTAGCCCTAACCCTAGCCCTAACCCTAGCCCTAACCCTAATGGTAAAATGGAAATAAATACATTTTTTAATTTTTTTTATTTTTCCCTAAATAAGGGGGTGATGAAGGGGGGTTTGATTTACTTTTATAGCGTTTTTTTAGCTGATTTTTATGATTGGCAGCCGTCACACACTGAAAAAAGCTTTTTATTGCAAAAAATATTTTTTGCGTTACCACATTTTGAGAGCTATAATTTTTCCATATTTGAGTCCACAGAGTCATGTGAGGTCTTGTTCTTTGCGGAACGAGTTGCCGTTTTTATTGGTAACATGCTCGGGCACGGGAGATTTTTTGATCGCTTTTTATTCCGATTTTTGTGAGGCAGAATGACCAAAAACCAGCTATTCATGAATTTCTTTTGGGGGAGGCGTTTATACCGTTCCGCATTTGGTAAAATTGATAAAGCAGTTTTATTCTTCGGGTCAGTACGATTACAGCGATACCTCATTTCTATCTTTTTTTTATGTTTTGGCGCTTTTATACGATAAAAACTATTTTATAGAAAAAATAATTATTTTGGCATCGCTTTATTCTGAGGACTATAACTTTTTTATTTTTTTGCTGATGATGCTGTATGGTGGCTCGTTTTTTGTGGGACAAGATGACGTTTGCAGCGGTACCATGGTTATTTATATCCGTCTTTTTGATCGCGTGTTATTCTACTTTTTGTTTGGCGGTATGAGAATAAAGTGTTGTTTTTTGCTTCGTTTTTTTTTTTTTTACGGTGTTCACTGAAGGGGTTAACTAGTATATAGTTTTATAGGTGGGGTCGTTACGGACGCGGCGATACTAAATATGTGTACTTTTATTGTTTGATTTTTTTATTTAGATAAAGGAATGTATTTATGGGAATAATATATGTATTTTTTTCTTTATTTAGGATTTTTTTTTTTCTTTTTTTTTTTTACACATGTGGAAATTTTTTTTTTTACTTTTTTACTTTGTCCCAGGGGGGGACATTACAGATCGTTGATCTGACAGTGTGCACAGCACTCTGTCAGATCACCGATCTCACTTACAGCCGTGCAGGCTGCAGCTTTCATCTGCAGCCTGCACGGCACCCGGAAGTAATCCCTGCAGGACCCGGATGCAGCCCCGCGGCCATTTTGGATCCGGGGCCTGCAGGGATAGGAGGTAGGAGACCCTCGCAGCAACGCGATCACATCGCATTGCTCCGGGGGTCTCAGGGAAGCCCGCAGGGAGCCCCCTCCCTGCGCGATGCTTCCCTGTACCGCCGGCACACCGCGATCATGTTTGATCGCGGTGTGCCGGGGGTTAATGTGCCGGGGGCGGTCCGTGACCACTCCTGGCACATAGTGCATGATGTCAGCTGCGATAGGCAGCTGACACCCGTCCGCGATCGGCCGCGCTCCCCCCGTGAGCACGGCCGATCGTGCTGGACGTACTATTCCGTCCTTGGGAATTAGGGCCCACCCCACATGGACGGAATAGTACGTCCAATGGCAGAAAGGGGTTAAAGCACCACTCCAGCACTGAAAAATAACACTGGAGTGCTGCTTTGAGATCCCATTGGGAGAACTATAACTCCCAGCATGTCCTGCAGATCCTATGGCATGCTGGGAGTTATAGTTCACCACAGAAGTGGCAGAGTGCTTTATTGTGTGTTGTATTAACTAACCTTTTATTTGTGGCAGCCAGCCAGCTGTGGTGAGGTAAAATGCTGGAGCATCCCATCCCATGACACCACAGAGCGCTCCCTCTTGTTGCCTCTCCACAGCACAGAAGTAAGCTTGCAGATTGTAGTGTGGTGTCTGCAGGACCTGTGATGACATCAGAAGAGGGAGGGCTCTGTGCTGCCATGTGAGGCTCCAGCCCGCCCTCTTCATGACATCACACAGGTCCTTGTGCTGCAGCACTCAGCATCCAGCGCAGCCCCAACAGGCAGGTGTGCGGCAATCTAGTCTCCCCCTGCTGCTGCCTCCTCCACCAGACACACAGATCTCCCCAGCTGCTGCAGGAATCCAGCGCTGGGGAAGCCATGTGTGTCCCTGTGAAGGAGTATTCAGGTGCTGCTCCTGGCTCACTGCTCAGCTGACAGGTGGGCGGGGAAGCAGCTAATGAATATTCACTGCACTTTAATGATCGGGACCATGTGGTTTCCCCAGCTCTGATTCCTGAAGCCGGGAAGGGACATTTTTCTGCCTCCTGCCTCCCAGTGCAATCCCACTCGCTGCTGCCCCCTCCCCACGTTACATCCCTACCATAAGATGCACCCACAGTTTCCTCCCAAATTTGTAGGAAAAAAGTGCGTCTTATGGTCAGAAAAATACGGTACATCTCTACTGACTTAACAGCATAAAAAAGTCAGTTCCAATGTGCTGAAAACCATACAAAGAAGGAACAGAAGTTTTGGTAATTTGTTTTGTGGAACGATGATACAAGTGTACGCTGAAACACCTTGCCAACAGTGAAGCATGGCGGTGGCTCAGTGATGCTCTCGGAATCTTTTGCTATTTTTGGCACTAAAAACCTGCAGTATATGGAAGGCAAGGTGAATTCAACATGGGATATCCTAAAAGAAAACAACATAACTTCTGTAAGGATGCTAATGATTCTGTGTCATTAGACCTTCCAACAGGACAATGACCCAAAAGGCACCTCAAAGTTCACCAATGCTTGGTTTCAGAAGAAGTCCTGGAAGATTCTTGCGTTGCCGTTACTGTGGCTTGAGCCACATATAAAATCTGTGTTCGAATTTGAAGAAGGTGGTTGCAGCATGGAAAACCAAGAATATTAGTTAACTGGAGACTATTGCCAATGATGAATGAGTTAAGATCCATTTCAAAATCTTGCTCTTTACCCTGTTATTTTATTAGTTTCTCCTTTGTTGCCACGTTACTCTGCCCTGCAAACAAATCTTACTTTCTCCATTGCAATGCTCAATCTGTACACCACAGCTTCCGTTCTATGTACGGATCACTTACGTTCCTTTGAAATACAGTGCACAGAATACTTCAGCAACTTTCGGCCGTCCCCATCATTTCCCTGATGTCACTTGCACTATTATTGGCCCAGTGGCATTGTCTGTTTCGCACTTTTAGTACAAAAGTGGATAGCCATTGGGGATTCTAGAAAGTCAGTCAGGGAGCAAGAAACTGCAAACCATGACTTAAGCATGGAGCTGAACTCACCCATCAGACACACTAAGGTGAAGAACATAAAATGGAGATGGAAGCAAAGGGGAACATAGATACGTTGAAAAATCAGCACAAACAAGCACTGGAAAGCTGCAGACTTTATAGCATTAAATGCATATTATGTTCAGGAACAAAAGGAGATTTGGAATGGTAAATAATAGGTACACTGTAAATTGTTTCATATGTAATATAAAACAAAGACAACCTTAAGGCCAGTTCAGTATTTGGTCAGTATTTTATATCAGAATCTGTAAGCCAAAACCAGGAGAGGAACAATCAGAGGAAAAGTATAATAGAAACACGTCACCACTTCCGTATTTATCACCCACTCCCGATTTGGCTTACAAATACTGATGTAAAATACTGACCAAATACTGAACGTGTGAATGGGACCTTATACTGCTTTCTAATGATTATTTCATTATTTCGATTAACAACCAAACTTCTTTTATTGTGTAAAAAAGTAATGCCTCACTAATAATTTTTTTTTTTAAAGTCTGTTTTTACCACATTTAGTAGCTACAAAAGCAGAAAAAAAGTCTTTAATAGCAGAAGATTAGTCTTAAGATTGTGGATGAAGTACGATTTAAACAGTACGTGTCACCAGTCTGGGACAACTTTTTTTATTTAAAAAAGAGCAGCAACTAGTGTTGAGCATTCCGATACCGCAAGTATTGGGTATCGGCCGATACTTGCGGGTATCGGAATTCCGATACCGAGATCCGATACTTTTGTGGTATCGGGTATCGGTATCGAAACAACATTAATGTGTAATATAAAGAATTAAAATAAAAAATATTGCTATACTCACCTCTCCGACGCAGCCTGGACCTTACCGAGGGAACCGGCAGCGTTCTTTGCTTAAAATGCGCGCATTTACTTCCTTCCGTGACGTCACGGCTTGTGATTGGTCGCGTGCCGCCCATGTGGCCGCGACGCGACCAATCACAGCAAGCCGTGACGTAATTTTCAGGTCCTCAATGCCTAATTCTAGGCATTCAGGATTTTAAAATTACGTTCCGGCTTGTGATTGGTCGCGTCGCGGTCACATGGGCGATGCGACCAATCACAAGCCGTGACGTCACGGGAGGCAGGAAACGCGCGCATTTTAAAATTACGTCACGGCTTGTGATTGGTTGCGTGCCGCCCATGTGACCGCGACGCGACCAATCACAGCAAGCCGTGACGTAATTTCAGGTCCTGTATGCCTAATTCTGCATTCAGGACCTGAAATTACGTCACGGCTTGCTGTGATTGGTCGCGTCGCGGTCACATGGGCGGCACGCAACCAATCACAAGCCGTGACGTAATTTTAAAATGCGCGCGTTTCCTGCCTTCCGTGACGTCACGGCTTGTGATTGGTCGCGTCGCCCATGTGACCGCGACGCGACCAATCACAAGCCGGAACGTAATTTTAAAATCCTGAATGCCTAGAATTAGGCATTGAGGACCTGAAAATTACGTCACGGCTTGCTGTGATTGGTCGCGTCGCGGCCACATGGGCGGCACGCGACCAATCACAAGCCGTGACGTCACGGAAGGAAGTAAACGCGCGCATTTTAAGCAAAGAACGCTGCCGGTTCCCTCGGTGAGGTCCAGGCTGCGTCGGAGAGGTGAGTATAGCAATATTTTTTATTTTAATTCTTTATTTTACACATTAACCCCTTCCCGACATCGGACAGACTATACCGTCCGATGTCGGGTCCCCTGCTTTGATGTGCGCTCCGGCGGTGAGCGCACATCAAAGTCACGACATGTCAGCTGTTTTTTACAGCTGACATGTGCGCGCAATAGCGGCGGGTGAAATCGCGATCACCCGCCGCTATTAACTAGTTAAATGCCGCTGTCAAACGCAGACAGCGGCATTTAACTACCGCATCCGGCCGGGCGGCCGGAAATGAGCGCATCGCCGACCCCCGTCACATGATCGGGGGTCGGCGATGCTTGTATATTGTAACCATAGAGGTCCTTGAGACCTCTATGGTTACTGATCGCCGGTGGCTGTGAGCGCCCCCCTGTGGTCGGCGCTCACAACACACCTGCATTTTAGCTACATAACAGCGATCTGATGATCGCTGTTATGTAGCAGAGCCGATCGGGCTGTGCCTGCTTCTAGCCTCCCATGGAGGCTATAGAAGCATGGTAAAAGTTAAAAAAAAAAGTAAAAAAAAATGTGAAAAAAATAAAAAAAATATAAAAGTTTAAATCACCCCCCTTTCGCCCCAATCAAAATAAATCAATAAAAAAATAATCAAACCTACACATATTTGGTATCGCCGCGTTCAGAATCGCCCGATCTATCAATAAAAAAAAGCATTAACCTGATCGCAAAACGGCGTAACGAGAAAAAAAATCAAAACGCCAGAATTACGTTTTTTTGGTCACCGCGATTTGCATTAAAATGCAATAACGGGCGATCAAAAGAACGCATCTGCACCGAATTGGTATAATTAAAAACGCCGTCTCGGCACGCAAAAAATAAGCCCTCAACCGACCCCAGATTATGAAAAATGGAGACGCTACGAGTATCGGAAAATGGCGCAATTTTATTTATTTTTTTTTTTGCAAAGTTTGGAATTTTTTTTCACCACTTAGGTGAAAAATAACCTAGTCATGTTAGGTGTCTATGAACTCGTACTGACCTGGAGAATCATAATGGCAGGTCAGTTTTAGCATTTAGTGAACCTAGCAAAAAAAAAAAAAAAAAAACAAGTGTGGGATTGCACTTTTTTTGCAATTTCACCGCACTTGGAATTTTTTTCCTGTTTTCTAGTACATGCCATGGTAAAACCAATGGTGTCATTCAAAAGTACAACTCGTCCCACAAAAAATAAGCCCTCACATGGCCAAATTGACGGAAAAATAAAAAAGTTATGGCTCTGGGAAGGAGGGGAGTGAAAAACGAAAACGGAAAAACGAAAAATCTTACGGTCATGAAGGGGTTAATATGGATCCCAGGGCCTGAAGGAGAGTTTCCTCCCCTTCAGACCCTGGGAACCATCAGGGATACCGTCCGATACTTGAGTCCCATTGACTTGTATTGGTATCGGGTATCGGTATCGGATTAGATCCGATACTTTGCCGGTATCGGCCGATACTTTCCGATACCGATACTTTCAAGTATCGGACGGTATCGCTCAACACTAGCAGCAACCTCAAACTGGTGAAGTTTCTAAATAACATCAATTAACAGTGTAGGTTCCAAGTCTGAGTTGCCAACTGTGCAAAAATTTAAGGAAAGTCTGCAAAAACAATGTTGTTTTTTTTTTCTGCTTTCAG
This sequence comes from Ranitomeya variabilis, assembly GCF_051348905.1. Lineage (NCBI taxonomy): Eukaryota > Metazoa > Chordata > Amphibia > Anura > Dendrobatidae > Ranitomeya > Ranitomeya variabilis. The sequence continues at coordinate 425,495,762 of NC_135236.1, forward strand.
TGGTATCCATCAGAAAAAAGCATTGTCTGGGATTTCCCCCCCTTCTTTTCTGCTGCACATGCACGCAGCATGTAAGGTGCATCTTAGCCTGACAGTAAGGGAAAAAGACCACATGCAGCATAGGTGGTGGGGATTTTACTCTATCTCCTATCTCTTCTTGAAGGTACCGCAACCAGCCCTGTCCAGAGCGCTGCACTGATAAAAAGCATGCAGTTAAAAGAAAGAGTTGTGTATTTATATACAGTGGCATGTAAAAGTTTGGACACCCCTGTTCAAAATTACTGTTATTATGAAGAGTTAAGCAAGGTGAGGATGAAATAGCAAAAAAATACAGTGCGTATGGAAAGTATTCAGATCCCTTTAGATTTTTCACTTTTTGATTCATTGCGGCCATTTGGCAAATTCAAAAAAGCTAATTTTTTCACATTAATGTACACTCTGCACCCCATCTTGTCTGAAAAAAACAGAAATGTAGACATTTTTGCAAATTTATTAAAAAAGAAAAAAAGGAAATATCTCATGGTCATATTTAAGTCACATGCTGTCTATTTCCTTGTGATCCTCCTTGAGATGGTTCTACTAATTCATTGGAGTCCAGCTGTGTTTAATTAAAGTGATAGGACTTGATTTGGAAAGGCACACACCTGTCTATATAAGACCTCACAGCTCACAGTGCATGTCAGACCAAATGAGAATCATGAGGTCAAATGAACTGGCCAATGAGTTCAGAGACAGAATTGTGGCAAGCACAGATCTTGGCAAGGTTACAAAATAATTTCTGCAGCACTCAAGGTTCCAAAGAACACAGTGGCCTCCATAATCCTTAAATGGAAGAAGTTTGGGACTACCAGAAGTCTTCCTAGACCTGGCCATCCAGCCAAATTGAGCATTCGTGGGAGAAGAGCCTTGGTGAGAGAGGTAAAGAAGAACCCCAAGATCACTCTGGCCAAGCTCCAGAGATGCAGTAGGGAGATGGGAGAAAGTTCCACAAAGTCAACTATCACTGCAGCCATCCACCAGTCGGGCCTTTATGGCAGAGTTGCCCAATGGAAGCCTCTCCTTAGTGCAAGAAATATGAAAGCCCACATAGAGTTTGCTAAAAAACAGATGAAGGACTCCCAGACTATGAGAAATAAGATTCTCTGGTCTAATGAGATGACAATAGACCATTTTGGGTGATAATTCTAAGTGGTATGTGTGGAGAAAACCAGGCACTGCTCCTCACCTGCCCAATGCAATCCCAACAGTGAAACATGGTGGTGACAGCATCATGCCATGGGGGTGTTTTACAGCTGCAGGGACAGGATGACTGTTTGCCATTGAAGGAAACATGAATGAGGCCAAGTACAAAGATATCCTGGATGAAAACCTCTTCCAGAGTACTCTGGACCTCAGACTTGGCCGAAGGTTCACCTTCCAACAAGACAATGACCCTAAGCACACAGCTAAAATAGCAAAGGATCCCAAAATCCAGGTATGAAAAACTTGTTGCATCATTCCCAAGAAGACTCATGGCTGTCCTAGCTCAAAAGGGTGCTTTTACTCAATACTGAGAAAAGAGTCTTAATACTTATGACCATGTGATATTTCATGTTAATAAATTTGCAAAAATTTCTACATTTCTGCTTTTTTCAGTCAAGATGGGGTGCAGATTGTACATTAATGAGAAAAAATATTTTTTCATCTTTTACATTTAAAAATAAAAATGGTGGAGGCCCACAAACCAGAAGAAGGCAAAGTGTTTTCAAGTTGCCCTTTCCTCAGTTCAAAATGTAATTAAGAAATGGCAGTTAATGGCAGAATTAATTTCTTAATTTTGTACTGTGTATCACTTTGTATCATCAGGAACAAGCGATCAAGAAAGCGCAACAGGAGAGGATGTCGTCAACGAAATAATTCCAAGGAGAAAGGGATGGCGGTTTCAAGCTTGGTCTCCCACATACCGGAGGGAATTGAGACACAACAGGAAGAAATAAGATCCCATAAACAATATTCTTAACGCAGATAATTTACAAGTTGTGAATCTATCTGACTACGTACTCTCTGATTTAGAGATATCACTATTATCTAGAGGTCTGTCTTTTGCACCGATGAATAAACTGGACAAATTTACTCTAACCAAAGACATATCTATTTTATAGACACTTGACTTTCAAGATCCTCTACCACCAGCCCTCTATTATTCATTCCTTACCACAGAACGAAAGACAGGCATTTAGTGATCTTGTTGAGCTACTGGAGGAGAATGAGGGAGCAGACACTGGTGCTATTTATAGCGCCGCTAGTCAGCTATGGCGATTGCCATCACAAGGGACACCCTCGTATTCACTGTTTCCCACAGTTCAAATATTCTATGACACAGTCAGCAAGGAAATTGCCAAACTGAAACCCAACAGACATCAGGGGGAGAATTTAGGACCAAGAGAGCGTAAAATCATGTCCAGGTTACAAAATAATCCGTCATTCATTATCAAAGAGGCGGATAATGGTGGTAACATCGTCTTATGGCCTATTGATATGTACACAAAAAAAGCCAAATGACAATAAAGTAATATTAATTGCTATCAAGTACTAGCATCCGATCCAACTGTCGTTTTCAAGAAGAAATTGGACCTTTTGCTTCTTATGGCCAAATGCAACAATATTTTGACAAAGGAGTTTACTTTCTTGACCACTCAACATCGAGCTGTACCTACCTTGTATTTACTTCCCAAAATTCATAAATCTATTCAGGAACCACCAGGTAGGCCAATTGTTGCTGGCATTTGTAGCCTTTTTTAAAGGCCTTGCATTTACCTAGATCATTTTTTGCAGTCTTTTGTTCCTCTTTTAGGCTCATGTATACAGGATACCTCTCATTTAATTCGTCAGTTGCAGGATCTAACTGTCCCTTTGAACACCATTCTTGTAATGATGGATGTCGAGTCATTGTATATGAGTATTGATCATGCATTGGGCATCAAAGCGGCCTCATTTTTCTTGGATCAACAAATCTCAGGTGATTGAAGACATCACTCATTCATTTTAGATCTTTTGCCCTTTGTACTGTCTAACAGTTATTTTGTTTTCGATCGGGTCTTTTACAAGCAAGTGTAGGGAACTGCGATGGGGGCACGTTGTGTGCCTTCTTACGCCAACCTTTTCATGGTTGGTGGGAGGAGACACATGTGCGCCCATTGCAGGCCTTTCAGACCAACATTTTTCATTGGTTTCATTACATTGACGATCTTTTGTTTCTTTGGACTGGGTTTGAATCTGAATGCATAACATTCATTTCTGAACTGAATAACAACACTTTGAATATTACTTTGACAGCTTCATTTTCCACATCAATGGTAAACTTCCTGGATCTCAAGAATATGAAAAATGGCACTCAGATACAGACTAAATTATTTCAGAAGACGACCGCCACAAACAGTTTACTACATTTTACGAGCTTGCGCCCTCAACATCTACAGAACAACTTACCAAAAGGTCAGTTTCTAAGGGTCATGCGTAATTGTAGTGCAGATGCTGATTTCCGAGAGGGTGCATTGGATCTCATGACTCGTCTTGCCGAGAGGGGGTACCCCCGTAGAGTGACATCTAGAGCTTTTCAGCAGTCAGCCTCTAGTGAGATGCGTACTCTTCTGCAGCCAAAAATATGGGATCAACCATGCACCACCAATTTGGTTACAGTTTATAATAACCAGTGGCATGATGTCCAGGATGTACTGAATAGGTATTGGGGTATCCTTCTCAGTGAGCCCAAATTGAGGCCCTTCATCTCTGACACTCCAAAGATAGTAGCCAGAAAAGCAAAAAATCTCAAAGATCACTTAACCACCAGCCATTTTACAAGACCCACGACAAAATTAGGTACAGGTAGCCGCCTTCTGGGCTCATTTCCCTGTGGGGGATGTAACATATGTCCATACATGATTGCTAATAACAGTATTACCCTCCCAATTTTTCCAGAAACTATCAAGACTAAAATCTATTCGAATTGTCGATCAAGAAACGTGACATACCTGTTTATCTGTCCGTGCCCAAGAATCTATGTGGGCCAAACCAGCCAGGAGGTTCGTCGAAGGATCCAGCAACATATCTCCAATATCGGGAAAGCTAAAGGAGATTTAGAGAAGGGTAAGGCTATAACCTCAATAGCATCCCACTTCTTGAAATTCCATGGGAGTAGACAACAAGGTCTACGTATTATGGTGGTGGATCAAGTTCATAGTAACATCCGGGATGGGTATTCAACAAAGGAATTACTCCATTGAGAATCACGTTGGATTTATCACTAATTTCTGAGCTCCTGGGATGTAACTGATTGTTGGTCTTTCTCTCCTAGGTTTCTTCTTCTCTTATAACAATCTCCATGTGTTACAACTTTGTTGGGGATTCATTAACCCACAATGTGCTTCGTCAGCTCGATTTATCTACAATCTGGTCTCTTCTTGTTATGGACTCCCTATGAGCAGCATTTTTCATGCGTATCCTTACCTAGACATGAATTCAGAAAATGTTCTCCTCCAATTTTCGATAAAAGGCTCTTCAACAACTGTTTGGCTGCCTCTAGGATACCACTCCATTGACTTAAAGTGTACTTTTCCAATTTTAGATGTATTCATTATGGCATGGATGCCGTTTACACAATGGATGTCTGATATGGTGTGTCGGTCTCATTTTATTTTATTTGTATGTACCATTCATTCAAGTATTCTAACACTTTTTCTGGGGCAGTTTGTTTGAGCAATAGTAGTTTTCTCTGGCTCTATTCACAGTACCATATATTGGCATTATGCCTTTTAAAGATCCTTCTAAATGGGAGGTTTTTCACCTTTGAACATTGGTACGATATTTAGGTACATGGTTCCGGGGGGGTCTCTTTATACCCATATATGTATACTAGATGGTGGCCCGATTCTAACGCATCAGGTATTCTAGAATATGTATATATGTATGTATGTATGTATGTACGTCACGCTTAGCACAGCCACGTAGTATATAGCACAGCCACGCGGGATTTCCGTTACAGACAGACATACAGACAGACGGAAGTACCCCTTAGACGATTATATAGATTGGAGTTGTGAACAACTTTATTGATACTAACATTTTGCCGCTCCTGACAAGATGGCCGTGACCATGCTCCTCGTGTGTTCCCGGTTAGTATGCTCTCAGATTGTTTGCGTTATCTAATCAGTGATGGGATTTATATTGCGTACAGTGTACACATACCTCTTCCCCTGAAGAAGCCACATCTTAGGTGGCGATACACGTGGGGTGCTCGCCCGCTCCTACTTTCAGCTCCCATGGCTCATATTCACACCCCAATTGTGGGGTATAAGCTCTGGCCTTTTTTTCCTTACCGGGGCCATCTATGATCACCAGATCTGTATCTGAGATGCGTAATCAGAGGGAATACTCATTCCATCCATATAGACGCAAAAATTATTCCCCGGCAGTCACCAGACAGTCTAATAAGGTAATTAACTTGAGTAAACATATTTTTACTAGTACCGATTTGGCTATCCTTGAGAAGGGCCTATCTTTTTCGCCTGCGGCGCCTTTTGACGCATTCGCAGCGATTAAAGATTTGCACTTATTCGCTCGATCTTTGATTTTTAAAAAACATTTTTTTGATGGCAACCTCTCTGAACTCTTTCCAACAGAGGAAGAACAAGTAGCTTTGCGTGTTCTGGAGGAGTTATCCATTGAGCAGAGTACTCCGGAGGGAGGTATAGTACCATCTTCTATACGCCCTAAATCAAAGAAATTTCCCCCATTATCAACATGTGCAAATGTAGATCTTTTTGTACAGATTGTTTCTAAAGAATTCAGGGATATTCCAAGCTATATTTACAATGATAATCTGACTAGGGAGGAAAGGGGGCGTCTGCGTGTCCTACAGGGATTGTCGGATGTGGTATACAAACCTGCTGATAAGGGGGGTAATGTGGTTGTTTGGCCGAAAGCCTTATATGAAAAAGAGGCATTTCGCCAGCTTAACAATAACATCTGTTATAAAAGGCTTACATTCAACCCATTATCCTCCTTTACTACCCAATTACATCTGATTATTCATCAGGCAAGGGAGGCAGGTGTGATAACAAAGGAATTAGCAACAGCCCTAGTTGTACCTGAGCCAACAATCCCTACGTTTTATTTGTTACCGAAAATACATAAGGACGCGCGGACTCCCCCTGGACGCCCAATTATTTCTGGGCGTGGTAACTACCTCGAGCACGTAAATCGTTGGATAGACTCGAAATTGCAACATATAGTGGAGGGGTTGCCATCTTTTCTCAAGGATACTGGTGATTTATTAAAACGGGTGGATGGCCTACAATTGGAGGATGACATGTTGCTCGTGACAGGGGACGTAGAGTCCCTGTACACGAGCATTAGACACACGGATGGGATTCGGGCAACTGAGGTTTTTCTGAGGATGTCAAATCTGCCGGTAGAGATTCAGGAATTAATTGTCGAACTCCTCAGATTTACGCTGACGCATAATTTTTTCATCTTTAAGGGGTCTTTCTACCTACAGCTCCAGGGAACAGCGATGGGGGCGTCCTTTGCCCCTTCATATGCAAATCTGTTCCTGGGGCTGTGGGAGAGAGACCTCTCCCTGCCGGATCAGTCGTCGCCGGTGTGCCGTGTCCTTTCGTGGACGCGGTACATCGACGACATATTACTGATCTGGCAGGGGTCAAGTGATGATCTTGAGTTGTTCATGTCATTATTGAACAACAATGATTTAAATATATATATTACATACAAGTACGATCCTGTGACCATAGAGTTTTTGGATGTACTATTGCAAAAAGATGAAAAAGGTGAGATGCAGACGAGTATATATCGTAAACCGACCTCTACGAATATGCTGTTACATGCAGCCTCCTCCCATCCGGGGCACATGATTCAGTCGGTTCCAACCGGACAGTTTTTACGTCTTCGAAGGTTGTGTTCAACTAATGATGATTTTATAGTCCAATCAGAAGATCTAAAAATAAGGTTGAAAGAACGCGGTTACAGTAACCGTATGATAAAAAAAGCCTTTAATAGGGCTAAATATTCATCCAGAAACACGCTACTATACGGACCCAAAGAATTTAAAAATAATCAGAATACCACCAGATTTGTGACTGATTTTAATTCACAGTTTGCCCGTATGAGACAAATTATGGATAAATCGTGGCACATACTAAAAGCGGACCCGGTGATCTCTAGGTTTATTCCCGCAAGGGTCGCAATAGTGGCTAGGAGATCTAAAAACTTACGGGACCATTTGGTCTGGAGCCACTATACTGGGGAGTCCCATAACACGTTCTTAAATTTGGTAAATCCACAATGTGGCTGTTTTTCGTGTGGTCGCTGCGTGGCGTGTACAAATATCGATCGCATAGACCACTTCGAGAGCCAGGATGGTTCTCGTACCTTTAAGATCAGGAAAAGGATATCATGCAATAGCAGATATGTGATATATTACGGTATATGCCCATGCCGGAAGATATATATAGGCATGACGACCAGGCAGCTCAAAGTACGCGTTAGGGAGCACATATTGGGGATATCAGCCGCGGCGACCACAAAGGATATTACAACCCTAAAAACTATTCCTCGCCACTTTAGAACGTATCATAATTGCGATGAGACGCTTTTTAGGATACGGGGAATTGATATGTTAGACATCAACATCCGTGGTGGGGATATGACCAGGAGATTATCTCAATTAGAGTCCAGGTGGATATGGACTTTGGGCACTGTCCATCCATCTGGACTTAATGAGTATATGAGCTATGCCCCATTCCTTTAATGTCTCCCATTGCTTGCGTCTGGATAAATTAATAATTTTGCAATAAGGTACCTCTTTCCCATTACAGTGTTTTTAATCCATGTTTTATTTTTTTATTTTTAGTCAATTTCCATAGTCTGTTTGTTGGTCCTCCATGATTTGTGTGAGCCAGGTGTGAACCAGCTTTGCCAGGACACGAATATATACATATGGCACCATATGGTGAAGCAACACAAGATGAATCTGAACGCCATATGTGATCACCCATATATGTATAATACTTGTCATCTAAGGGTGGCCCAGTAATATTTAGTGTAATTCTGATGTATTTTGATGAGGATGTCATATTGTATCTGTGTGGTTTCTAGATGTAGTTAGTAGGACAGACTATTATCAACAGTGATCTGTATCCCTGCGGAGGTTAATCTTTGTTTTGGAGATATATCTGGTATAATCATTGTCCTTATATTCCTGTCCCTGTACGCGCATGTTGCTGGCTTGCTGTTACGCCCACCGGCTTTCGGCGTCTCGGGGTGTGTGTGGGGCCTGCCCCGGCTCCGCCCGCGCTATGACGCCGACGCCGGCCGGCGTACCTGGTTACCTGGCAACAGCGCGCGTCATTTCCGGGACAGTGTACATCACTTCCGGTTTCGCGGCGTACTTGCCGCTTTCCGGAACTATAAATAGCGTGGGACATGTGTATACCATAGGCCCCTTGAAAAAGGAGTCCGAAATGCGCGTCGGGGCAGACGTGCGGGTCCAGGTGTCAGCGGGGAGTCCATATCCCAGTCTCTACCTCAGAATAGGTAATTATACCGGTCCTTTGACCGCTTATTACTTGTATGGCAAAATCTTACATAGTTGGTGCCTTATTTATGGTAGCGGTGTAGACTTTTTACTGAGTGGGGTGAGATAAGGTGTACATATATATGGATGCATATTTGTCATAGATTAATTATATGAGGTCATTATGGATTAAATTATTATTAAATTATTAATGGCGTTTATGCTTCCTATTGTAACATCTGTTATGGGATGTACCCTGTTTTTCACCTGTTGCTGCACGTCAACATTGATAATGGGAGAGGGATATTGTCCTATTCCCCATAGCTGTCAATATGGTTTTTAAATTTTGTAATACTTTAATAAAATTGAATTTGATTATATTGTACATTGCCTTCTAATCATCTTTGTGTGGGGTTTTTCTAGCGTGTTTTAATAGGCTATTTCATCCAAGGACCTTAGTTATTTCTTATATTATCAGGTCCACTCATGCACACATGTCCTTTTGTTCCACACTGGATGTTTAGGACTTGCTCTGTTTCCCTTCTCCACCACATGATTTATATGGTACTGTGAATAGATAGGCTAGCCCATTTAGACGCATGTGTAACAATATATGCATCACTATGCACATATATGGCTCACTACTATACATTTAGTTTTGATATTGAGTGATGTTTACATATGGGTTTTTGAGTCTATGCTTATAGCATTTGAGCCTGATTTAGTCGTTGCCGTGGGTCATAGTTTATATTACAAGACATGACCATTGGGTATTTCACACTTGTTTTTAAATGTTAGTTGTCACTGTGTTCCATGTGTTGTTATTATTGGATATTGAAATAAAAATAAAAAATCTAATGAACTTGGGTGTTCCCTATTCATATGGGCATGCTTTTTTCTTTGTTTTGTATAATTTTGTACTGTGGTTGCAAAGACTAAGAACTGTTGTTCGAAACGCGTCTGCCCACAAGATATGTAACTTTTTTTTAATGAAAGATATTTTTATAATAAAGAATTTAAAAAAAATTTAACGGACCTTTCTGAGCTGGATTATACCTTCATGATTTACTTGTTCCTGCTACACTGCAGCTTCCGTGTTACTGGGACCGATAGATGGGTGAGCTGACTTTTTTCTATATTTTTTCTTTTTCACAGGAAAACCGTGTCCCAGTCCGAATGTGCTGTCAGGTGTGGGGTGCATCACACTCACTTGTAGGATGCAATCCTCCTCTGCCACTTGACCTCTGTCTTCAAGAGCCGCCGCACACAACTCAGTGGACACCAAGTTCATTTCAACCAACAAACGTTTACTCTACAGTTCAAGTTTATCAGATTATAACATGTGGAATAGGGCAAAAGAATTTTTGTTCCTCACTTCCTTAACACCACACCTCTTCAACCCTTACATTTTGTTACTGTTAGACTATCTCTATGCCCACTGGCTCCGTCAGCATCAGGGATTTCCTGACCAATTGTCCTGTACACCCTGGATCCGCTACCTTTCCTTCACACGTTACATGTCTATCTTGTGCAGCAGAGGACATGATGCACCCTTTAGCCCCGCATGCTGAGTCTTGCACTCCTGATGTTGACGGAATGTGTTGTGAACTCTATTTTTGGGCTCCCTCTAGTGGTCACAAGCGGTACTGTGTAGTGTTGTCTTTCTGCAGGTTGGCTGCATCAGCTGGTTCGTTATCCTTGGTTGGTTTCCTATTTAGCTCACCTGGATACTCAGTTCCTTGCCTGCTATCAATGTATTCAGTGCTCTTCAGATTCCTTGTGACTACCTTGCTCCCAGTCTCTCCAAGACAAGCTAAGTTTTTGTTTGTTCATTTTTTGATTATCAGCATTCATCATGTTTCTTGTCCAGTTTGCTAAAATGTTATTTCCTCGCTTGCTGGTTGCTCTAGGGGACTGAGTTTCTCCCCCCACACCGTTAGTTGGTGCGGGGGTTCTTGAAATCTCAGAGTGGATATTTTGTAAGGGTTTTTTACTGACCGCATAGATTCCCTTTTCTATTTTCTGCTATCTAGTATTAGTGGGCCTCATTTGCTTAATCTGCTTTCACCCCTGTGTATGTGCCTTCCTCTTACCTCACCGTTATTATTTGTTGGGGGCTTCTATATCTTTGGGGATTATTTCCCTGGAGGCAAGAGAGGTCTTTCTTTCTCTCTAGGGGTAGTTAGTTCCTCAGGCTGGCTTGAGACGTCTAGTATTTTAGACACGTTCACCGGCTACCTTTAGTGTGTTGGATAGGTTCAGATTTGTGGTCAGTCCAGTTTGCCACCTCCCTAGAGCTTGTCCTATGTTTGTTACTTAGCTGGAGTAATTTGTGATCCTCAACCACTAAGGATCATAACAGTATAGCAGGCCAAAAAGTGTTTAATGCATCGCCGAAGTGGGATAAAAAGAAGACCTGAGTACATTTTTTTTTTCCTCCCGCTTTTCCTTTGCTGCAGTCTGTTTAGCTTCTTTCATCCCCTTGAACTCTGGGTGGTTTTGAGCTCAGCTGCAGACATGAATGTTCAGACTCTGACTTCTAGTGTGGATCATCTTACTGCACGGGTGCAAAGTATTCAGGATTTTGTTATTCATAGCCCTATGTCAGAACCAAAGATACCCATTCCTGAGTTGTTTTTTGGAGATAGATCTAGGTTTCTAAATTTTAAGAATAATTGTAAGTTATTTCTATCTCTGAGACCTCGTTCCTCTGGTGATTCCGCTCAGCAAGTTAAGATTGTTATCTCCTTGTTGCGTGGCGACCCTCAGGATTGGGCTTTCTCTCTGGCGCCAGGAGATCCTGCATTGCTTAATGTAGATGCATTTTTTCTGGCTCTTGGACTGCTTTATGAGGAGCCTAATCTTGAGAATCAGGCAGAAAAAGCTTTGCTGGCTATCTCTCAAGGTCAGGATGAAGCAGAGGTGTATTGTCAAAAATTTCGGAAATGGTCGGTGCTTACTCAATGGAATGAGTGTGCCCTGGCTGCAAATTTCAGAGAAGGTCTTTCTGAGTCCGTTAAAAATGTTATGGTGGGGTTTCCCACCCCTACAAGTCTGAGTGATTCTATGGCTTTAGCCATTCAGGTTGATCGGCGTTTGCGGGAGCGCAAATCTGCTCATCCTTTAGCGGTATTTTCTGAACAGAGTAATAAATTGTAAAAAGAAAAAGAAATGAGGGCACTCACCGTCCACAGCCTTTTCAGTCCTTTATTGTGGCTTAAAACATGTTTGTAGCAAGGTCTTACAGGAAAACGACAGGTGTCATGAGACGACGGACCGTTTCTCACTTGTGTGCTTCTACAGGTCCGTAGAAGCACACAAGTGCGAAACGGTCCGTCGTCTCATGACACCTGTCGTTTTCCTGTAAGACCTTGCTACAAACATGTTTTAAGCCACAATAAAGGACTGAAAAGGCTGTGGACGGTGAGTGCCCTCATTTCTTTTTCTTTTTACAATTCATGGACTGTTTTTCAGCTGAGGAGCACCCCGTCCTGCAGCCCGAGCGGCACCTACGCAAAAAGCAGCGTTGAAACCCAGTCATCCTGATCATATAAGCTGTATGTGCAAACCTTCTTTCTTTCTTTTTTTCTTGCTACATTTTCTGAACAGAGACCTGAGTCTATGCAATGTGACCGAACTCTGACCAGAATTGAGCGACAAAGTCATAGACGTCAAAATGGGTTGTGCTTTTACTGTGGTGATTCTACTCATGTTATCTCAGCATGCTCTAAACGCTTAAAAAAAATCGCTAAACCTGTCACCATTGGTACTATACAGCCTAAATTTATTTTGTCTGTTACTTTGATTTGTTCTTTGTCGTCCTACTCGGTTATGGCTTTTGTGGATTCGGGTGCTGCCCTGAATCTGATGGATTTGTCGTTTGCCAGGCGCTGTGGTTTTGTCCTGGAGCCTTTGGAATTTCCTATTCCTCTGAGGGGAATTGATGCTACGCCATTGGCTGAGAATAAGCCTCAGTATTGGACGCAAATGACCATGTGCATGACTCCCGTACATCAGGAGGTGATTCGCTTTCTTGTTCTGCATAATTTGCATGATGTTGTCGTTTTGGGTCTGCCATGGCTGCAGGCTCATAATCCAGTTTTAGATTGGAAAGCTATGTCTGTGTCAAGTTGGGATTGTCAGGGAATTCATGGCGATACTCCGTTGGTGTCTATTGCGTCTTCCACTCCTTCTGTGGTCCCTGAGTTTTTGTCTGACTACCAGGATGTATTTGATGAGCCCAGGTCCAGTGCCCTGCCGCCTCATAGGGATTGTGACTGTGCTATAAATTTAATTCCTGGTAGTAAATTCCCTAAGGGACGACTTTTTAATTTGTCTATACCAGAGCATGCCGCGATGCGGAGTTATATAAAGGAGTCTTTAGAGAAGGGACATATTCGCCCATCCTCTTCCCCTCTTGGTGCAGGATTCTTTTTTGTGGCCAAGAAGGACGGTTCTTTGAGACCTTGTATAGATTATCGTCTTCTGAATAAAATCACAGTCAAATTTCAGTATCCTTTGCCACTATTGTCTGATTTGTTTGCTCGGATTAAGGGTGCCAGTTGGTTCACCAAGATAGATCTCCGTGGTGCGTATAACCTTGTGCGCATTAAGCAGGGAGATGAATGGAAAACAGCATTTAATACGCCCGAAGGCCATTTTGAGTACTTGGTGATGCCTTTTGGACTCTCTAATGCTCCTTCTGTGTTTCAGTCCTTCATGCATGACATCTTCCGAGAATATCTGGATAAATTTATGATTGTTTATCTGGATGACATTTTGGTCTTTTCTGATGATTGGGAGTCCCATGTGAAGCAGGTCAGGATGGTGTTTCAGGTCCTGCGTGCTAATGCTTTATTTGTGAAGGGCTCAAAATGCCTCTTCGGAGTACAGAAGGTCTCCTTTTTGGGTTTTATTTTTTCTCCTTCTACTGTGGAGATGGACCCAGTCAAGGTCCAGGCTATTCATGACTGGACTCAGCCCACGTCTGTTAAGAGTCTTCAGAAGTTCTTGGGTTTTGCTAATTTTTACCGTCGTTTCATCGCTAATTTTTCTAGCGTGGTTAAACCTTTGACGGATTTGACCAAGAAGGGTTCTGATGTGACTAATTGGTCTCCTGCGGCCGTGGAGGCCTTTCGGGAGCTGAAGCACCGGTTTTCTTCTGCTCCAGTCTTATGTCAGCCAGATGTCTCTCTCCCCTTCCAGGTCGAGGTTGATGCTTCTGAGATTGGAGCAGGGGCTGTTTTGTCGCAGAGAAGCTCTGATGGCTCTGTGATGAAGCCATGTGCTTTCTTTTCAAGAAAATTTTTGCCTGCCGAGCTGAATTATGATGTTGGTAATTGGGAGTTGTTGGCTATGAAGTGGGCATTTGAGGAGTGGCGACATTGGCTCGAAGGAGCTAAACATCGTGTGGTGGTCTTGACTGATCACAAAAATCTGATTTACCTCGAATCTGCCAAGCGCCTGAATCCTAGACAGGCTCGTTGGTCGTTGTTTTTCTCCCGTTTCAACTTCGTGGTCTCATACCTGCCTGGTTCAAAGAACGTGAAAGCTTATGCACTTTCTAGGAGTTTTGTGCCTGACTCTCCGGGAGTTTCTGAGCCGGCTGGTATTCTCAGAGAGGGAGTGATTTTGTCTGCCATTTCCCCAGATTTGCGACGAGTGCTGCAGAAATTTCAGATGGATAGACCTGACCGTTGTCCACCAGAGAGACTGTTTGTCCCGGATAAATGGACCAGCAGAGTTATTTCCGAGGTTCATTCTTCGGTGTTGGCGGGTCATCCTGGGATTTTTGGTACCAGAGATTTGGTGGCTAGGTCCTTCTGGTGGCCTTCCTTGTCGCGGGATGTGCGTTCCTTTGTGCAGTCTTGTGGGATTTGTGCTCGGGCTAAGCCTTGCTGTTCTCGTGCCAGCGGTTTGCTTTTGCCTTTGCCTGTCCCGAAAAGGCCTTGGACGCACATTTCCATGGATTTTATTTCGGATCTTCCAGTATCTCAGAAAATGTCTGTCATCTGGGTGGTGTGTGATCGTTTTTCCAAGATGGTCCATTTGGTGCCCTTGCCTAAGTTGCCTTCCTCCTCCGATTTGGTTCCTCTATTTTTTCAGAATGTGGTTCGCTTGCACGGCATTCCTGAAAATATTGTGTCTGATAGAGGATCCCAGTTTGTGTCCAGGTTTTGGCGGACTTTTTGTGCTAAGATGGGCATTGATTTGTCTTTTTCGTTGGCCTTCCATCCTCAGACTAATGGCCAAACCGAGCGAACTAATCAGACGTTGGAAACTTATTTGAGATGTTTTGTTTCTGCTGATCAGGATGATTGGGTGACTTTTTTGCCATTGGCCGAGTTTGCCCTTAATAATCGGGCTAGTTCTGCTACTTTGGTTTCGCCTTTTTTCTGCAATTCTGGTTTCCATCCTCATTTTTCCTCGGGTCAGGTTGAGCCTTCTGACTGTCCTGGGGTGAATTCTGTGGTGGATAGGTTGCAGCAGATTTGGAACCATGTGGTGGACAATTTGAGGTTGTCACAGGAGAAGGCTCAGCGCTTTGCCAACCGCCGCCGCGGTGTGGGTCCCCGACTTCGTGTTGGGGATTTGGTGTGGCTATCTTCTCGGCATGTTCCTATGAAGGTCTCCTCTCCTAAATTCAAGCCTCGCTTCATTGGTCCTTATAAGATCTTGGAAATCCTTAACCCGGTGTCTTTTTGTTTGGATCTCCCAGCATCGTTTGCCATTCATAATGTGTTCCATAGGTCTTTGTTGCGGAGGTATGTGGTACCTGTGGTTCCTTCTGTTGAGCCTCCTGCTCCGGTGCTGGTCGAGGGCGAATTGGAGTACGTGGTGGAGAAGATTTTGGATTCTCGTATCTCTAGACGGAGGCTTCAGTATTTGGTTAAGTGGAAGGGCTATGGTCAGGAGGATAATTCCTGGGTTGTCGCCTCTGATGTTCATGCGGCCGATTTGGTTCATGCCTTCCACGCGGCTCATCCTGATCGCCCTGGGGGTCTTGATGATGGTTCGGTGACCCCTCCTCAAGGGGGGGTACTGTTGTGAACTCTATGTTTGGGCTCCCTCTAGTGGTCACAAGCGGTACTGTGTAGTGTTGTCTTTCTGCAGGTTGGCTGCATCAGCTGGTTCGTTATCCTTGGTTGGTTTCCTATTTAGCTCACCTGGATACTCAGTTCCTTGCCTGCTATCAATGTATTCAGTGCTCTTCAGATTCCTTGTGACTACCTTGCTCCCAGTCTCTCCAAGACAAGCTAAGTTTTTGTTTGTTCATTTTTTGATTATCAGCATTCATCATGTTTCTTGTCCAGTTTGCTAAAATGTTATTTCCTCACTTGCTGCTTGCTCTAGGGGACTGAGTTTCTCCCCCCACACCGTTAGTTGGTGCGGGGGTTCTTGAAATCTCAGATTGGATATTTTGTAAGGGTTTTTTACTGACCGCATAGATTCCCTTTTCTATTTTCTGTTATCTAGTATTAGTGGGCCTCATTTGCTTAATCTGCTTTCACCCCTGTGTATGTGCCTTCCTCTTACCTCACCGTTATTATTTGTTGGGGGCTTCTATATCTTTGGGGATTATTTCTCTGGAGGCAAGAGAGGTCTTTCTTTCTCTCTAGGGGTAGTTAGTTCCTCAGGCTGGCTTGAGACGTCTAGGATTTTAGACACGTTCACCGGCTACCTTTAGTGTGTTGGATAGGTTCAGATTTGCGGTCAGTCCAGTTTGCCACCTCCCTAGAGCTTGTCCTATGTTTGTTACTTAGCTGGAGTAATTTGTGATCCTCAACCACTAAGGATCATAACAGGAATGTCCGAAGGGGATTCTGGTAGTGCCTCCCGTTGCCTTGAAAGGTAGGTGGGTAGCACTTGAACTTGACATTGCGACTGTACTGCCCTATCTAACTTCCCCCAGGAAATGAGTCCCTTTTCTAACCTCACTAACCTCGTCCCACTGTGGGCTAGCCCTAAACATTAAGTACATCTTAGCCAATATCAGTGTATAGCCTATTGCCCTTATCTTATACTTTTCATTATTCACATGTCCTATACCATTGCTAAATGCCACAGAATATAATTCACATTTCACATGATATATATATATAGGAAAAATATGTATACATATATATATATACAGTAGGGAAAAAAGTATTTAGTCAGCCATCAATTGTGCAAGTTCTCCCAAAAAAAGATGAGAGAGGTCTTGTAATTGACATCATAGGTAGACCACAACTATGAGAGTCAAAATGAGAAAGCAAATCCAGAAAATCACCTTGCCTGATTTGGCAAGATTTATTTTGCAACTTATGGTGGAAAATAAGTATTTGGTCATTAACAAAAGTTCATCTCAACATTTTGTCATATATCCTTTGTTGGCAATGACAGAGGTCTAACGTTCTGTAAGTCTTCACAATGTTCGCACACACTGTTGGTGGTATGTTGGCCCATTTCTCCATGCAGATCTCCTCTACAGCAGTGATGTTTTGGGCCTGTCACTGGGCAACACGGACTTTCAACTCTCTCCAAAGGTTTTCTATGGGGTTGAGATCTAGAGACTGGCTAGGCAACTCCAGGGCCTTCATATGCTTTTTTTTTTACCACATAAACCCTCCCAAAACGAAATTCCTGAATTGCTGGTTTTTGTTCATTCGGCCTCCTAAAAATCGGAATAGAAAGCCATCAAACAATGTGATGTGCCCGAAAATGGTACCAATAAAAACGTCAACTCGTCTTGCAAAAAACAAGACCTCACATGACTGTGTGGGCCAAAGTATGGAAAAATTATAGCTCTCAAAATGTGGTGATGCAAAAACTATTTTTTTTGCAATTAAAACGTTTTTTAGTGTGTGACAACTGCCAAACATAAAAACCCGATATAAATCTTGTATCGCTGTAATCGCACCGACCCATAGAATAAAGTCACCAAATCACTTACACCACATGAGGAATGGCATAAAAAATAAATAAAACCAATTCTTCAAATGCTGTTGATTTTTTTCATTCTGATTCCCAAAGATCGCAGTGAGGCTCAGTGCACATTTGTCCTGTGCTCTGTGCTGAGCGCTTGCACCGGGTTTTCCGTGTAAATCTCTGAAATATGTGAATCAGACGGAACCCCCAGCAGAAGATTCCTTATAACGAAGCAGATGCAGGCACTGTATGACCTGTGATCCGGTGGTGTCTGTCTTTTTAGAATTGTATGAAAATGCCGTCAGCCACAGTTTTGTGCACTTCTGAAAAGAAGGACACCACTGAACAGAGGCCAGAGTAACTTTGCTGACCAATATGGTGAATGGATCCCTCAGAGGTTTCATCTGAATCATGTCACTCGGAGATTTAGATGGAAACCGCAAAGTAAGTGCTCAGCGTACAGCGCTGGATAAATGTGATCACAAACTTTATGTAGAATGTTCCCAATAAAAACTTCAACTCAATCCACAAAAAAGCAAGCCCTTACTCAGGTCTGTCATCTGTTAATGGAAATATAGGGGGCTTCCACGTTACTGGTAGCACAAAGGTTCTGCAAAAGCAAACTGGCTCCTCATCCATCAAAAGACATTCATCAAATTTTGTGCTCTCAAATCCACATGCCCCCTCCCTTCTGAGCCCTACAGTGTACCTAAACCACATATTTCATGCATGTTTGACATTTCTAAAGCGAGGAGATGCCGCCTAAATTACAGGTACATGCCTCCAGAAGCACGGGTTGGCCATAACATACTGGTGACTGCAATGTACTGGTCACTACAACATACTGGTAACTACAGCATACTAGTCACTGCAATGGCAGTTTGCAATTTTCACTCAGGAACATTCATTGCCGGTTGTTTCTGGAAAATTCCTATGGAATAAAAATCGTCACTAAACCTGTAGATAAATTCCCCAAGGGCTATAATTTCAAAAATGGGGTCACTTGAGAGGGGATTCTGCTCTTCTAGCAATTAGGGGCTCTGTATATGGAGTCCGCAAACTGTTCTAGGAAAATCTGCGCTCCAGGAGGCAAATAGCGCTCCATTCCTCCCGAGTCTCTCCATATGGCTAAGTAGTAGTGTACAGCCACATATGGGATATTGCCACATTCAGTAGAAATTGTGGGACAAATTTTGGTACCATTTTTATCCACTTCTTGTGTGAAAATGTAAAATCTGGGGCTAAAACTAAATTTTGGTGGTAAAAATGTTGTTATTTTGTCTTCACTGCCCAATGGTATAAAATTCAGTGACACACCCATGGTGTTAATATGATCACTGCACCCCTAGATAAATTAATTGAGAGGTGTAGTTTGTAAAATGGGGTTTCTTATGGAGGATTCTGCTGTTCTGGCACCGAATGGGCTTTTGTGGTAGGTCATGGCACCTGAAAACCATAACAGAAAACTCTAGCGCTCTTTGCCTTCTGAGCTTTGCACTGCGCAAAAATATTTCCTGATTACATGGAGAGCATTGGCACACTCAGGAAAAAATGGACCTCAGCTTGTTGTAAAAAATATTCTTATTAGCCCTGAGAAAAATTTAAAACTTGTGGCTAAAACAACATTTTAGTGGTAAAAATGTAATTTATTCTTTCTTCACTGCTCAGTGGTATAAAACTCTGTGAGGCATATTTGGTGTCAATTTGATCACTGCACCCCTAGATGAATTCATTGGGGAGTATAGTTTGCAAAAGGAGTTCACATATGGTGGTTTTCTATTGTTCTGGCACCTCAGGGGCTCTGCCAATGTGACATGGCACCCTCAAACCATTCGAGCAAAATCTGAACTCCAATATGGCACATCTTCCCTTCAGAGCTTTGCACTGTGCCTCAAAAGTAGTATTCCCCCACACATGGGGTATCGGTATACTCAGGAGAAATTGCACAACAAATTGTGTGGTGCAATTTCTCCTGTTACCCTTACGAAAATGCAAAATTTTGGGGGTAAAATAACATTTTTGTGAGGAAAATGTGATTTTATTATTTGCATGGCTCAACGTTATAATCTTCTGCGAAGCACCTGGGGGTTCAAAGTGCTAACCATGCATCTAATTGCATTCCTTGAGGGGTCTAGTTTCCTAAATGGGGTCACTTTTGGGGGGGTTTCCACTGTTCAGGCACATCAGGGGCTCTCCAAATGGGACATGACGTCCACTAATGATTCCAGGAAATTTTACATTCAAAAAGTCAAATGGCGCTCCTTCCCTTCTGAGTCCTGCTGTGCGCCCAAACAGAAGATTTCTCCCTCATATTGGGTATCGGTGTACTCAGAAGATATTGCACAACAAATTGTTACCCTTATAAAAATGCAATATTTTGTGCGTTGCAAATGTGATATTTTTTTATTTTTACGGCTCAACGTTATAAACTTCTGTGAAGCATCTGGGGGTTCAATGTGCTCACCACACATCTAGATCAGTTCCCTGAGGGGTCTAGTTTCCAAAATGGTGTCAGTTGTGGGAGATTTTAACTGTTTAGGCACATTAGAGGCTCTCCAAACATGACATGGCATCCGCCAATTGTTCCAGCACATTTTGCTTTCAAAAAGTAAAATGGCGCTCCTTCCCTTCCGCACTCTGCGGTGCGCCCAAAATTTTTTCTACATTCCAAAATTCCTGTGAAGCACCTGAAGGATTAATAAACTTCTTGAATGTGGTTTTGAGCACCTTGAGGGGAGCAGTTGTTAGAATTGTGTCACTTTTGGGTATCTTCTGTCGTTTAGACCCCTCAAAGTGACTTCAAATGTGATGTGGTCCCTATAAAAAAAGGTTTATAACTTCCGAACCACAAACATTTTTTTGTTCCAAAATTGTGCTGATGTAAAGTAGACATGTGGGAAATACTGCTTATTAAGTATTTTGTGTGACATATCTCTGTGATTTAAGGGCATGAAAATTTAAAGTTGGAAAATTGTGAAAATTTTCGCCAAATTTTCATTTTTTTCACAAATAAACGCAAATAATATCAAATATATTTTACCACTACCAACTACCATGAAGTACAATATGTCTTGAAAAAGCTATCTCATAATAACCAGGATCTGTTGAATGATTTCAGAGTTATTACTTCAGAAAAGGACAGTGGTCAGAATTGAAAAAATTGGCCTGGTCATTAATGGGCAAACCACCCTCGGGGGTAAAGGGGTTAAAACATTCTCGCTCTCTCATTTTTCTGGCTCTTGGCAAATAATAATTCTGGTAATCATAATTGACCTAAAACGGGAAACATTTATTCCGATTTAACGTCAGATATTGAAAAAACTTGTAGATGTGTCTTTTTATAAAGTGTATGTAAACTTCTGGTATAGCCTATGAACATCACATTGATAAGTATCATTTCATTTTATCTCCTGTATTGCTCTCCCTTTGTCTTCCCTACTAGATAGTTGGACTATATCTAACATAGGATGTCCTACGAATATGCATTATAATAGGGACATACTGTATATGGATATCTAGGGAGAGCTGCCGTGGAGAGGAGGTGCCGAAAACCTCACAACTAGGATCCAACCTCCGCGGTCAGACAGATATTTCAAGGGCATCTCAGGGATACATAAGCCATGCGGTATCACCTGGGGTGAATATATAGTATACATACAACACTATAAAGCAGTATTTTTTAGTTCTGCAGACAAGTTATTGTTTTTATTTATGTAATCTCTTACTGATCTGGTTCTGCATATTAGTCAATGTGTGCACATATGTTATTGTCTAATACTGTCTGTACATACAGTATGTATTTCTCTAATCCAGTACTGATCTGGCTTTTTAGTTTATCTACTGTATACAGTATATGAGTATAAGTTATCAATATCTATACATTTAGACAATTTTCTGATCCAGTATTATACTTGTCTTATGGAGTAGTATATTTGCGTATACATATACCCTTCTAATCCAGTATTGATCTGGTCACCCAGATATCCACCATTTTCTAATCTAGTATAAATCTGTCATTGTTCACCAATTTATCTGTGTATGCGTATGTTGCTTTAATCCAGTATTGATTTGCCAATACAGACACTCCTGGTCTGATTGACGGACTTTCATTCCTAAGTAGTGGGCTAATTCTTTTAGGCAAATTTTTTGGGGTGTCTAGCTCTTTGCACTGTAGGGAGTTGGGTGCTTTGTATTAATTAATAAACATTAACTGTCAAATTTGTATAGTATTTTTTTTTCTTAGTGGGGCACTAATTAAGACTCTAATAAAGTTACTAGTGCCCATGCCTTTGAGTAATATGCTATTGTGGGGGGAGGAACAGTTGCATATTTAGTACTGGGATCCATGAGACTCTAGCTATGCCACTGGTTCAGCTTAGGGTTAGTAAAAACAAAACACCTCTGGTATAGTTGCATTACTGACACCTCTGTCCTGTTTCACTGGTGCCACCTATTCATGGTGCATAAGACCTGCAAAATTTGAACATGAGGTTATGTGGATTCACCCACAATACTCTCTACTGTAAAACAAAGGAATGGAAAAATATTTTATTTCTCAAAAATTATACCTTTTATTGTGTTATCCTTCATATTAATTATTCAAATTAGTTTTTAAAAAGCTAGCTATGCTAAAAACATGTTCAAATTATTGAATATGAAAAAAAACAGAGAATCTATGACTTACATATGTTTCCATTTGAAATGTTCAGACAGTTTGTAACTTTTCCACTGGGGAGAGCTCTAGGCTATTTTATAAAATGTTCCAGCTTGCGAGTAGTAAGACAGTCTTACACTAGTTAATCAGTAGCCGGCTGTACAGGATAATGTGCCTGATTGTATTTGAAGAACATACCTATGCTATTATAATAAACAGATCCATTTATATTTAGAACTTATGAACATCTTAGCATAAATAATTACCCATATTTAATACTCTGTTGCTATATCATCAGCTATATCAACGTGATTAATATTAGTATACAGTACAGACCAAAAGTTTGGACAGATCTTCTCGTTTAAAGATTTTTCTGTATCTTCATGACTATGAAAATTGTACATTCACACTGAAGGCATCAAAACTATGAAGTAACACATGTGGAATTATATACTTAGCAAAGAAGTGTGAAACAACTGAAATTATGTCTTATATTCTAGGTTCTTCAAAGTAGCCACCTTTTGCTTTGATGACTGCTTTGCACACTCTTGGCATGCTCTTGATGACCTTCAAAAGGTAGTCACCAGGAATGGTTTTCACTTCACAGGTGTGCCCTGACAGGTTTAATAAGTGGGATTTCTTGCCTTATAAATGGGGTTGGGACAATCAGGTGTGTTGTGCAGAAGTCTGGTGGATGCACAGCTGATAGTCCTACTGAATAGACTATTAGAATTTGTATTATGGCAAGAAAAAAGCAGCTAAGTAAAGAAAAACGAGTGGCCATCATTACTTTAAGAAATGAAGGTCAGTCAGTCCGAAAAATTGGGAAAACTTTGAAAGTGTCCCCAAGTGCAGTGGCAAAAACCATCAAGCGCTACAAAAAAAACTGATTCACATGAGGACCACCCCAGGAAAGGAAGACCAAGAGTCACCTCTGCTTCTCAGGATAAGTTTATCAGAGTCACCAGCCTCAGGTTAACAGCAGCTCAGATTAGAGACCAGGTCAATGCCACACAGAGTTCTAGCAGCAGACACATCTCTACAACAACTGTTAAGAGGAGACTTTGAGCAGCAGGCCTTCATGGTAAAATAGCTGCTAGGAAACCATTGCTAAGGACAGGCAACAAGCAGAAAAGCCTTGTTTGGGATAAAGAACACAAAGAATGGACATTAGACCAGTAGAAATCTGTGCTTTGGTCTGATGTGTCCAAATTTGAGATTTTTGGTTCCAACCACCGTGTCTTTGTGCGATGCAGAAAAGGTGAAAGGATGGACTCTACATGTCGGGTTTCCATCGTGAAGCATGGAGGAGGAGGTGTGATGGTGTGGGGGTGCTTTGCCGGTGATATTGTTGGGGATTTATTCAAAATTGAAGGCATACTGAACCAGCATGGCTACCACAGCATTTTGCAGCGGCATGCTATTCCATCCGGTTTGTGTTTAGTTGGACCATCATTTATTTTTCAACAGGACAATGACCCCTAAACACACCTCCAGGCTGTGTAAGGACGATTTGACCAAAAAGGAGAGTGATGGGGTGCTACGCCAGATGACCTGGCCTCCACAGTCACCAGACCTGAACCCAATTGAGATGGTTTGGGGTGAGCTGGACTGCAGAGTGAAGGCAAAAGGGCCAACAAGTGCTTAGCACCTTTGGGAACTCCTTCAAGATTGTTGGAAGACCATTCCCGGTGACTACCTCTTGAAACTCATCAAGAGAATGTCAAGAGTGTGCAAAGCAGTCATCAAAGCAAAAGGTGGCTACTTTAAAGAACCTAGAATATAAGACATATTTTCAGTTGTTTCACACTTTTTTGTTAAGTATATAATTCCACATGTTAATTCATAGTTTTGATGCCTTCAGTGTGAATATACAATTTTCATAGTCATGAAAATACAGAAAAATCTTTAAAAGAGAAGGTGTGTCCAAACTTTTGGTCTGTACTATATATATATATATATATATATATATATATATATATATATATATACATACATACATACACCGAGATAACATCACTATCATATGACTGTCATGCTTTGTAGAGCTCACTCATTGCTTCTTTGCATACGGCTGCAAACACAGCTCTTCCATCTCCCGTCACATATTTCCCTCCAGAGCTCTCCTTTGTATCTGTATCTGTAACAGTCAAGGATGAGGGATAATCTTTACTGCCAGGGCTAATATTCTGGTGCTTTCTTTTACTTCTATTTTCCTGTTTTGGGTTTGCCCTATGACATTCTGGGTAGGGTTTTACATGTTCACCCTTCACTGCACTTGCTTGCTGGCTATACCTCTCGGTAGATGTGTGTTCAGGAGTTCAAGCCCTTCAGCTAAGGGGTTTACCTTGTTTGATAAACTCCAGCTGTATTCCTGCAGTGAGTCTGTTTGATTACCTTCCCAGCACCTTTTCCTTTTACCACTGTTAGGTTTCTGGGGGATTACTTGTTCCTTTTATTCTGGATCCCCTTAGTTTTCCCCCTCTAGTGGACAATCTCTTTAATGTGATATTCTCTAGTTACAATGATACTGAAGGGATACATTATACTATTCGCAGTGGTTTAGGGTATTGACAGTTATTTGAAGTATTTCTGGTGTGCTAATGAAAATATTCCTGTGGGATAAGCCAGTAAAAGATTAATTATAAGATCTTAGTGGGATAAGTGAAGAGTCTACGCGAGCTCAAAGAACACTGGATTTTGTCCGTTGCAGCTGAAAGGAGGACACCGGTAAATCAGGGGAGGACTCCTGAGGAGATCATTTGCATATTCTCAGTGCATTCTGGGATAAGTGAAGAGTCTCTGCGGGCTCAAAGAACACTGGATATTGGCCATTTCAGCTGAAAGGAGGACATTGTTAAACCGCACACCTAGCGGCTCGCAAATTTTTACACGTTTTTCACCGCTTTAATATCTCTTTAACAGTAAGAACATGGAAGAGGCCAGGAGCCATTTGGTGAGCTGCATTTCTTGCTACATGTTCACAGACTTACCAGAGGAAAAGCCAAACTTCACATGCCAGAAATGCAAGCTTGTGTCCCTGTTGGAGGAAAAGCTGCAAAATCTAGAAGAAAGATTAGCTACATTGAAAACCATTAAGGAAGGTGAAGAGTTCTTAAGGTACCTTCACACTAAGCGACTTTGCAGCGAGAACAACGACGATCCGTGACGTTGCAGCGTCCTGGATAGCGATCTCGTTGTGTTTGACACACAGCAGCGATCTGGATCCCACTGTGATATCGCTGGTCAGAGCTAGAAGTCCAGAACTTTATTTCGTCGCTGATCACCCGCTGTCATCGCTGGATCGGTGTGTGTGACACCGATCCAGCGATGTGTTCACTTGTAACCAGGGTAAATATCGGGTTACTAAGTGCAGGGCCACGCTTAGTAACCCGATATTTACCCTGGTTACCATTGTAAAAGTTAAAAAAAAACACTACATACTCACCTTCTGATGTCTGTCACGTCCCCCGCCGGCGGCTTCCCTGCACTGAATGTGTCAGCGCCGGCCGACCGTAAAGCAGAGCACAGCGGTGATGTCACTACGGCTGCCGGCGCTGACACATTCAGTCAGTGCAGGAAGCTCTCGGCAGCAGCGTGTAACCCTGTGGACGCCGGTAGACGTGACAGACATCAGAAGGTGAGTATGTAGTGGTTTTTTTTACTTTTACAATGGTAACCAGGGTAAATATCGGGTTGCTAAGCACGGCCCTGCACTTAGTAACCCGATATTTACACTGGTTACCTGGGTGCTGCAGGGAGACTTCGGCATCGTGGAAGACAGTTTCAACTATGCCGAAGTCGTTCCCCTGATCGTTGGTCGCTGGAGAGAGCTGTCTGTGTGACAGCTCCCCAGCGACCACACAACGACTTACCAACGATCGCATTGCTGGTCGTGATCGTTGGTAATTCGTTTAGTGTAACGGTACCTTTAGACAGAGCAGAATTATCTCTTCATGTTACAGAAAGAGAAGAAATTCAAAGTGCACCTGAAGAAACAGAGGAATGAAGGCATGTGACACAGAGAAGCAGGAGGATCGGGAGGCAGTCAGCACCCATACTGCTCAGGAACCAGTACAAGGCTCTCACGCTGGGGAACAATGAATAAATACATCAAGATAAGACTTTACCCACAAAGAACAACCTTGTACACCTTCAGAGTCCTCTTGGATGGAGAAAGAAAAATGTTGTGAAGAAGAAACGGAGAGTTGTTGTCATGGGGGATTCCCTGTTGAGAGGAACAGAGGCCGCTATCTGCAGACCGGATATAACCTCAAGAGAAATGTGCTGCCTCCCAGGTGCAAAAATTAAGGATGTGTCTGACAGGGTATCAGGACTCTTCAGACCTACAGATGACCACCCATTCATGCTAATACATACTGCAGGGCACGACTCAGATTATCTAAAGCTGACAATGAATTAAGGCTTGCAAGAGACGTCAAAAGCAGTAAAAAAGGATTTTGGGTATATGTCAAAAGTAAAAGAAAATTCAAAGGTGCTATAGGATTTTTACAGGACGAAAATGATGAAATGGTAAGAAAGGATGTTGAGAATGCCGAACTTTTAAATTCCTATTTTGCATCTGTTTTCTCTCAGAAAGGAAATGTAATATCAATAGTGTTGAGCATTCTGATACCGCAAGTATCGGGTATCAGCCGATATTTGCTGTATCGGAATTCCGATACCGAGTTCTGATATTTTTGTGATATCGGAAATCGGAATCGGAAGTTCCCAGTGTATGGTTCCCAGGGTCTGGAGGAGAGGAGACTCTCCTTCAGGCCCTGGGATCCATATTCATGTAAAAAATAAAGAATAAAAAAAAAAATATGGATATACTCACCCCTCCGGCGGACCCTGGACCTTGCCAATGTAACCGGCAGCCTCCGTTCCTAAGAATGCAGTGAGTGTAGGACCTGTGATGACGTCGCGGCTTGTGATTGGTCGCGTGAGTGGTCACATGAGCGGTCACGCGACCAATCACAAGCCGCGACGTCATCGAAGGTCCTTCACTCTGCATTCTTAGGAACGGAGGCTGCCGGTTACATCGCTAAGGTCCAGGGTCCGCCGGAGGGGTGAGTATATCCATATTTTTTAATTTTATTCTTTATTTTTTACATGAATATGGATCCCAGGGCCTGAAGGAGAGTTTCCTCTCCTTCAGACCCTGGGAACCATCCAGGATACCTTCCCATATTTGTGTCCCATTGACTTGTATTGGTATCGGGTATCGGTATCGGCGAGATCCGATATTTTGCCGGTATCGGCAGATCCAATCCGATACCGATACTTTCGAATATCGGAAGGTCTCGCTCAACACTAAATATCAACTGATCTTCACTATCCTATTAAAGGAGTAGAATAATCCAGGATATCTATAAACAGACAGAAAGATAGTGCGTAAACACTTAGCTAACAAATGAATTCAAGACCCCAGGTCCAGATGAATTACACCCCAGAGTACTGAAGGAGATAGCAGAAGACATTTTTTGAACCACTCTCCATAATCTTTGAAAATTCTTGGAGAACAGGAGAAGTCGCAGAAGACTAGAGAATAGCAAGTGTTGTTCCCATCTTCAAAAAGAGGAAGAGGGTGGACCCAGGGAACTATAGGCCGGTGAGTCTGACTTCCATACCAGGAAAGATCTTTGAACAAATTACTAAACAACATGTATGTAAGTACCTGAATAAGAATGAAGTGATTAACCAGAGTCAGCATGGGTTTGTAACTAATAAGTCATGTCAGACTAACTTAATTTCCTTCTATGACAAAATCACTGACTGGGTAGATCAGGAAAATGCTGTAGATATAGTATATCTTGACTTCAACAAAGCATTTGACAAAGTATCTCACACTATCCTTATTGAAAAAATGACTAAGTATGGAATGGACATGTCAACTGTTAGGTGGATTCATAACTGGCTTAGTGATCAGACCCAAAGTGTGGTCATAAATGGTTGCACATCCAGTTGGAAGAATGTCTCAAGTGGGGTACCACAGGATTCTGTCCTGAGCCCTGTATTGTTCTACATCTTTATCAGTGATTTAGATGAAGAAATTGAGGATACACTAATTAAATTTGCTGATGACACAAAGCTAAGAGGGCTAGCTCATACTAGAGAAGAGAGAGAGTGGATTCAAAAAGATATAAATAACTGGAGCACTGGGCAACAACTAACAGAATGGTTTCTAACAAGGAAAAATGCAAAGTACTACATCTGGGCAATAAAAATTGAAAAATGCATATACAGAATGGGAGGAATAGGGCTAAGCAACAGCCCATGTGAAAAAGACTTGGGTATACTAATAGATCATAAACTGAACATGAGTCAACAGTGTGATGCAGCAGCAAAAAAGGCAAATGCAATTCTGGGATGTATTAACAGAAGCATACAGTCTAGATCACGCAAAGTCATTATTGCCCTCTACTCCTCTTTGGTCAGACCTCACCTGGAATACTGTGTCCAGTTTTGGGCACCACATTTTAAAAAAAGACATCAACAAACTGGAGCAAGTTCAGAGAAGAGCAACCAGAATGGTGACCGGTCTGCAAACCATGTCCTATGAGGAACGGTTACAGGATTTGGGAATGTTTAACTTGCAAAAAAGAAGACTGAGAGGAGATTTAATAGCTGTCTATAAATATCTCAAGGGCTGTCACATTGTAGAAGGATCATCTTTATTCTCATTTGCACAAGGAAAGATTAGAAGCAATGGGATGAAACTGAATGGGAGGAGACACAGATTAGATATTAGAAAAACATTTTTTGACTGTGATCAATGAGTGGAACAGGCTGCCACGAGAGGTTGTGAGTTCTCCTTCCATGGCATATGGAAAGGCCACCCTATAGTCAGTTTGGAGGAAGACGATGTTGAAGTTGGATCATGTTTTGACACCTTTCATATTCCAGACAATGTTCAATGGTACCATACAAAACAACAAAATTAACCTTTACTTGTTTGTTGTTGGCTAGTTTTCTCTATTATGGCTACGATTTGTGACTGTGAATACCTGAATATCTAGTTCAATTTTATTACTGGCACTATTCCTTTCCTGGATGCAACTACAGGGACTTTTCCAATTACTATTATTCTGTAATTGTAATTATTATTAAAAGTTATGTTTTAGGGGTTTTCTTCAAATATTTGTTTATTTATACTGATTACTATAAAAAAAAAATTATCATTTGTTTTTCTAAATTCTGTTAACAGGGGTTCTTTTAACCCCTTCCCGACATCTGACGTTATAGTACGTCAGATGTCGGGTCCCCTGCTTTGATGTGCGCTCCGGCGGTGAGCGCACATCAAAGTCGCGACATGTCAGCTGTTTTTTACAGCTGACATGTGCGCGCAATAGCGGCGGGTGAAATCGCGATCACCCGCCGCTATTAACTAGTTAAATGCCGCTGTCAAACGCAGACAGCGGCATTTAACTACCGCATCCGGCCGTGCGGCCGGATATGAGCGCATCGCCGACCCCCGTCACATGATCGGGGGTCGGCGATGCTTGTACATTGTAACCATAGAGGTCCTGGAGACCTCTATGGTTACTGATCGCCGGTGGCTGTGAGCGCCACCCTGTGGTCGGCGCTCACAGCACACCGGCATTTCTGCTGTGTAGCAGCGATCTTATGATCGCTGCTGCATAGCAGAGCCGATTGCGTTGTGCCTGCTTCTAGCCTCCCATGGAGGCTATAGAAGCATGGCAAAAGTAAAAAAAAAAGTAAAAAAAATGTGAAAAAAATTAAAAAAATATAAAAGTTTAAATCACCCCCCTTTCGCCCCAATCAAAATAAATCAATAAAAAAAACCCCAACCTACACATATTTGGTATCGCCGCGTTCAGAATCGCCCGATCTATCAATAAAAAAAAGCATTAACCTGATCGCTAAACGGCGTAATGAGAAAAAAAATCGAAACGCCAGATTTACGTTTTTTTGGTCGCCACGACATTGCATTAAAATGCAATAACGGGCGATCAAAAAAACGTATCTGCACCAAAATGCTATCATTAAAAATGCCAGCTCGGCACGCAAAAAATAAGCCCTCACCTGACCCCAGATCACGAAAAATGGAGACGCTACGAGTATCGGAAAATGGCGCAATTTTGTTTTGTTTTGTTTTTTGCAAAGTTTGGAATTTTTTTTCACCACTTAGGTGAAAAATAACCTAGTCATGTTAGGTGTCTATGAACTCGTACTGACCTGGAGAATCATAACGGCAGGTCAGTTTTAGCATTTAGTGAACCTAGCAAAATAGGCAAGCAAAAAACAAGTGTGGGATTGCACTTTTTTTGCAATTTCACTGCACTTGGAATTTTTTTCCCGTTTTCTAGTACACGACATGGTAAAACCAATGATGTCGTTCAAAAGTACAACTCGTCCCGCAAAAAATAAGCCCTCACATGGCCAAATTGACGGAAAAATAAAAAAGTTATGGCTCTGGGTAGCAGAGCCAATCGCGTGGTGCCAGCTTCTAGTCTCCTATGGAGGCTACTGAAGCATGGCAAAAGTTAAAAAAAAAGTAAAAAAAATGTGAAAAAAATAAAAAAAATATAAAAGTTTAAATCACCCCCCTATCGCCCCATTCAAAATAAATCAATAAAAAAAAAAAATCAAACCTACACATATTTGGTATCACCACGTTTAGAATCGCCCGATCTATCAATAAAAAAAGCATTAACCTGATCGCTAAACAGGGTAGCAAGAAAAAAAAATTGAAACGCCAGAATTATTTTTTTGGTCGCCGCGACATTGCATTAAAATGCAATAACGGGCAATCAAAAGAACTTAGGCTAGTTTCACATTTGCGTTTAAAAACGCAGCGTTTAAAACGCAAACGCAGGTGGTGAAAAAATGCATGTAAACGCGTGCAAACGCTGCGTTTATTAGACGCATGCGTTTTCTCATGCGGTGTCATTGAGACACATTATATATTTATATTTACTTCAACGCGATATAGCAGAAAAGCCGATTGCCGGCTTTTCATTTCTCCTGCCTAAACCCGACATGATATGAGACATGGTTTACATACAGTAAACCATGTCATATCCCCCCTTTTTTTTTCATATTCCACACTACTAATGTTAGTAGTGTGTATGTGCAAAATTTCGGCGCTGTAGCTATTAAATTTAAGCGTTAAATCGCGGAAAAAATTGGTGTGGGCTCCCGCGCAATTTTCTCCACCAGAGTGGTAAAGGCAGTGAGTGAGGGCAGATATTAATAGCCTGGAGAGGGTCGACGGTTATTGGCCCCCCCCGGCTAAAAACATCTGCCCCCAGACACTCCAGAAAAGGCACATCTGGAAGATGCGTCTATTCTGGCACTTGGCCACTCTTCCCACTCCCGTGTAGCGGTGGGATAAGGGGTAATGAAGGGTTAATGTCACCTTGCTATTGTAAGGTGACATTAAGCCGGATTAATAATGGAGAGGCGTCAATTATGACACCTATCCATAATTAATCCAATTGTATGAAATGGTTTAAAAAAACACACACACAATATTGCAAAGTATTTTAATGAAATAAACACACAGGTTGTTGTAATATTTTATTGCTCTCTCAATCCACCTGAAGACCATCATTCTGTAACAAATTAAAAATAATAAACCAACAATATACATACCTTCCGTAGATCTGTAACGTCCCACGATGTAAATCCATCTGAAGGGGTTAAAATATTTTACAGGCAGGAGCTCTGCTATAATGCAGCTGTGCTCCTGCCTGTAAACCCCGGGGAATGAAGGTAATGTAGGTCAATGACCTGTAGTCATTTATGCTTGAAAAAGACCGATACACGGTCGAAATGTTGCTGTTACATGGCTGGAATAAAGATTTATTTTGGATTATAACACCCGGTTGGAGCGCTGTTCTTATGATCTTCTGATTACATGCAATACCCAGGAGGGTTCCCTGGACTCTGAACGAGCGCCCTAAACAGTGAGTGCTGGCAGTCATTTCTCTGATTTATATGGTAAAACCAATGATGTCATTGAAAAATGCAACTCGTCCCACAAAAAATAAGCCCTCACATGGCCATATTGACCAAAAAATAAAAAAGTTATGGCTCTGAGAAGCAGGGGAGCGAAAAACGAACACGGAAAAATGGAAAATCCCAAGGTCATGAAGGGGTTAATAGAAAAAAAAACAGAGTTACAAAATATTAAAAGAAATTACCTTACTTTAGCACACTACAGATTGTTGACTATTCTCTGTTACTGGACCATAAATGCTGACAAAGTATATCGCTTTATGTGCTCCCAACATTCATAGGTGAAAGGGATGACACAGGCAGATGCCCACAGGCACTGAAAAGACCCATAACATAGTGTAGGGGTTGTACTTACTCAGGTGCGGCGGGAGACACTCAGGAGACACGTTCCATTAAACGTTCACAGGGTTTATTGCTCCATAAACCACAGAGCAAAACAGAAAACAAATAGCCTTTAGCTCAGGCAAAAGAAAATACAAATGTCCAGTCCTTCAGGCTCAGTCCTGGAGCCTTAACACACTCTGGAGGCTTTCACCTCCCCACATACATGTTAAGCATTAGCCTCTATTTTATAGATCTAACCACACCCACGAACCCATCACATGACTAGACATGTGGTTGTGACATCACCATAGGTCCTGAAACACATATAGAGATGTATGGTTATGCCCCTTACCCAGGGGTGAGGTATATGGGTAGCCAGACCCTCCCATCTCTCATAGCTACCCGTAACCTGGACCCAAGTATACTAAACAATTCCTTATTGCTTTATGTGCATTAAAGAAAACACTCCGGGTTACATCACAGCGACAAGCCATCTATGTGACATATACCTCCCGTCGATTATACAACCTTTAGCCATGCTACATACCTCCCCCTCTGCCTAAATCCGTCGGGCTTGGCATTTTCTCCTACTAGACAAGGGATTCTTGATAGGGCATCAGCATTACCGTGCAGCTTCCCGGCCCTGTGTTCCACATGGAAACTGAAGTCCTGCAGGGCTAAGAACCAACGGGTGACCCTAGCATTTCTACCCTTTGTTTCCCTCATCCATCTAAGTGGGGCATGGTCGGATATCAGTCTAAATTTACATCCCAGCAGATAGTACCGTAACGCGTCCACCGCCCACTTTATGGCCAAACACTCCTTCTCTACGACTGAGTAATTCCTTTCAGACGAGGTCAGCTTCCTACTCAGATAGAGAACAGGATGCTCCTCCCCATGTAGCTCTTGGGAAAGGACTGCTCCTACCCCAACATCTGAGGCATCTGTCTGAAGAATAAACTCTTTCATAAAGTTTGGGGCCATCAGAACGGGTTGCTTACACAGAGCCCCTTTCATTTCTTGGAAGGCTGACTCTGTCTCTTCGGACCATTTAACCATTACTCATTTTGTCCCTTTTAGCAGATCAGTCAGAGGTGCAGCCACCGTGGCGAAGTTTGGGATGAACCTCCTGTAATATCCCACGATCCCCAGAAAGGCATTAACTTGCTTTTTGGAGAGTGGTTTTGGCCATGTTTGAATTGCCTCCACTTTACTAATTTGGGGGTTTATTTCCCCACGACCCACAACATATCCTAGGTACTTAGCTTCTTCCTTACCCAAGGCACACTTCTTCTGGTTTATTGTAAACCCCGCTTCCCTTAGAGCATCAAACACTGCTTGGACTTTTTCCAGATGACTCTCCCAGTCCGGGCTAAAGATGATGATATCATCCAGGTACGCAGCAGCGTATGGCTTATGGGGTGCAAGGATTCTATCCATAGCCCTCTGGAAGATCGCTGGAGCTCCCTGTAGGCCAAACGGCATCCGGACATACTGGAAGCATCCATCTGGTGTAGAAAATGCCATCTTCTCCTTGGCTTCCTGTGCCATGTGGATCTGCCAATACCCCTTCGTCAAATCCAAGGTGGTTATATACCTGGCGGGCCCAAGTCTTTAGATGAGCTCATCAACGCGTGGCATGGGATATGCGTCGAACTTGGAGACCTCATTCAACTTCCGATAGTCGTTGCAAAACCTCCACTCCCCATCAGGTTTTGGGACTAGGACAATTGGGCTGAACCAACCGCTCTTGGATTCCTCAATGACTCCAAGCTTCAACATACGCTCCACCTCCTTGGAGATTACTTCTTGACGGGCCTCAGGAATTCAATAGGGCTTCACGTTCACCCACACATGTGGCTCTGTCAGGACCTCTTGCTCTATGACCTTCGTTCACCCTGGCAACTCTGAAAACAGGTCCCGGTTCTTCTGGAGTAACTCCCGGCACTGCTGTTTCTGGGCCTTCGATAGCGTCTCCACTATAGTAACCCCTCCAACCTCACCTTCTGGGTTGCCCAGCAAACATGGAGTTACTGCCGGCTCTCTATCTTGCCATGGCTTGATGAAGTTGATATGGTAAACTTGGATTGGTTTCCTTCTTCCTGGTTGGTGAATTTTATAGTTTACTTCACCAAGCTTCTTGACCACCTCATATGGCCCTTGCCATTTGGCCAAGAACTTGCTCTCCACCGTCGGAACTAACACAGGAACTCGGTCTCCCGGATTGAACTGCCTAACTCTTGCAGACCGGTTGTAGACCCTGGCCTGAGCTTCTTGTGCCTGGCGGAGGTGTTCTTTCATGATAGGCATCACCTTTGCAATCTTCTGCTGCATCAGGGCCACATGCTCAATGACGCTTCTGTGGGGCGTGACTTCGGCTTCCCAGGTTTCCTTGGCTATATCCAGGAGACCTCGTGGATGTCTGCCATACAGAAGCTCGAACGGTGAGAACCCTGTGGAGGCCTGTGGAACTTCATGAATGGAAAACATCAGAAATGGTAAGAGACAGTCCCAGTCTCTACTGTCTTTCTCTATGGCTTTTCTCAGCATGCTCTTCAGCGTCTTGTTAAATCTTTCAACAAGATCATCTGACTGAGGATGGTACACCGAAGTCCTCAACTGGGAGATTTTCAGGACTTCACACAACTCTCTCATCACCTTGCTCATGAAAGGTGTCCCCTGGTCAGTCAGGATCTCCTTCGGCAAACCTGTCCGGGAAAACACATGGACCAACTCGCGGGCTATACTCTTCGAGGAAGAATTTCTCAGGGGAATTGCCTCAGGATAGCATGTGGCATAGTCCAGGATGACTAATATATATTTATGGCCCCGGGCTGATTTAACTAGGGGGCCGACCAAGCCCATGGCAATTCTCTCGAACGGCACCTCAATAATGGGAAATGGCACAAGGGGGCTCCGGAAATGAGAAGTGGGGGCAGTTAGCTGACGTGTAGGGCAGGACCTGCAATAGATCACTATTTCCCGGTGACACCCAGGCCAATAGAACCTCTGCACAAACCGTTCATGCATTTTTTCCACCCCTAGGTGTCCACCCAAGATGTGTGAATGGGCCATGTCCAACACCTTCTGTCTATATGGACCCGGCACTACCAACTGCTCTACCAACTCCTCCCTTATTTTCGTGACCCGGTACAACAACTCCCCACTCATCAGAAAATAGGGAAATCTTGTATCTTCCCCTGGCTCCTGTGCCACCCCATTAATTACTGTGACATTATTAAAGGCTTCCCTCAGAGTGGAGTCCCTATGTTGGGCAGTCCCAAAATTTCCACTGGCCACCCCTAACTCCAGAATGTCAGATGCAGGGGACGCTTCCTCCTCATCCCCTACCAGGACACAAATAGAAAACCTGTCTGTCTCTGGGTGTGGCGATACCTTTTTAGGGTTCATTGGTTCCCTACTCTTGCTAGCGACCTCAGAACCCTTTCCCCACAGATCCCAAAACAAACAGAAATCCCGGCCAATAATTATAGGGTGTAACAAGTCCTGAACGACGGGGACTCATGGGACTCAGTGCCACACGCCGTTTCAATATCCACCCTGGCCATAGGGTAGTCCTTTGCATCACCATGTATGCGTCGCACGCCGACCTTCTTTCCTGGGAGGAGGTGGAGAGGAAAAGTGGCCCTCACCAGGGTCACTAAGCTCCCCGAGTCTAACAGCGCCATTACTGCTTGACCATTCACCTTAGCGGGACACGCTTGAGGCCCCTCGTTGGGCAGAGAGTTCACACTGCAGGCTGGATATGCATAGTATGAACTACAGCGTCCCATGCTGCAGTCCATCTGCTCAGTGGTCTGGGGACAACGGGCAGCTATATGTCCTAGCCCGTGGCACCTCCAGCAAATAACATCACCCGTAGGGACCTTGGGCACCACCTCCCACCCTTTGTGACCTTGGATGCCCCACCCCTTTTTGGGACTCAGCCCCCTTCTGGGACCCCCAGTATGGCATGGGCTGCCTCCCGAAGGAGCCTTCCATCCCTTGGTATCTCTTGATCAGCCTGACCAGCTCGTCGGCATTCTGGGGATCACCCTGGGCAACCCAAGTCTGTATGGGCCTCAGGAGGGAATGCACAAACCGATCCATCACCACTCGTTCTACCATCTGTGCAGGCGTAGAGGTCTCTGGCTGCAGCCATTTCTGGACCAGGTGCAACAGGTCAAACATTTGGGAGCGAGGCGGTTTATCCCGGTGATAGGCCCAGCAGTGAATTCGCTGTGCCCTGACAGTCAGTGTCACCCCTAAACGTGCAAGAATCTCGCCTTTCAGTTTGTGATTAGTGTTGAGCGATACCATCTGATACTTGAAAGTATCGGTATCGGAAAGTATCGGCCGATACCGGCAAAGTATCGGATCTAATCCGATACCGATACCCGATACCAATACAAGTCAATGGGACTCAAGTATCGGACGGTATCCCTGATGGTTCCCAGGGTCTGAAGGAGAGGAAACTCTCCTTCAGGCCCTGGGATCCATATTAAT
The DNA here is from genome assembly GCF_051348905.1 of Ranitomeya variabilis. Classification (NCBI taxonomy): domain Eukaryota; kingdom Metazoa; phylum Chordata; class Amphibia; order Anura; family Dendrobatidae; genus Ranitomeya; species Ranitomeya variabilis. Next base: position 425,532,709 of record NC_135236.1, read on the forward strand.
GTTTAAAATAAAGAATTAAAATAAAAAATACTGATATACTCACCTCTCCGACGCAGCCTGCACCTTACCGAGGGAACCGGCAGCCTTGTTTGCTTAAAATGCGCGCGTTTACTGCCTTCCGTGACGTCACGGCTTCTGATTGGTCGCGTGACGCCCATGTGACCGCAACGCGACCAATCACAAGCCGTGACGTAATTTTCAGGTCCTGAATGCCTAGAATTTGCCTGTTCACTTTTCTGCACTCCCAATAAAAAGACGGACGCTGCCGGATCACAGGTCAGACAGTGTCCACGGTGCCTCCATCTGCCTCATTATAGGGAACCTTCCACCGGGGATTCCATCTGAATCACATATTTCAGAGATTTACACAGAAACCCCGGTGTAAGCGCTCATTGTAGAGCACAGGATAAATGTGTGCCGAGCCTTACTGCGATCTTTGAGAGGCAAAATGAAAAAAAAAAATCAACAGCAGGTGAAGAATTGGATTTATTTATTTTTCACCCCATTCCTCATGTGGTATAAGTGATAAGGTGACTCAGGGGTGGATAAAGGGTAGCCAGGGCCCCAAGCTGTTCAGACACTGTGGGTCCCCGGTCATGTGACGGGGTCATGTGATGGGGTCATGCGACGGGGTCATCATATACCTGAACCAGATTATTCCAGAAAAATAGTTGCTGTGTGAAACTATAACCTGTCAAACATCCATTGATCTAGTCAATTTACCCTTCAGTTAGGAAGAAAAAAAAACACAATACTATCACCATAAGTGCCAGTATTCACAGGAGATCTGTACTTAGTATACAGTGTCTGTGTAGAGGTAATACAGTGATCACCGGTGACATTATACACAGGACCTCTGTATATAGTATACAGTGTATTGTGTCAGTGTATAGTTAACACTGACTCACCAGTGACGTCTCTAGGTGAAGTCCTTCATCTTTCATCCAGCACAGACCGCCATCACTTCATCCAGCCAGGACTTGTCTCTGCAGGAAATAACACAGTTATCTCGAGCTCCGCTAATTTTTCCCAACTTCTACATTACACCACATGAAGAAAAAGAGGCGACATAGTGTCACTCTACACAGTAACAGGACGCCCCCCATTTAAAACAGTGTCCTCAAAAAATAAAATAAATACATCACTGCAGTAATAATATCCCTTAATTAGCCACTATGGTAATAATAATATCCCCCATCCTGGCCCCGTGTATCTCATTCATGGCTTCAGCCATATGTTAATTCTTGGCACTCAGGAGAAATTTGTAGAATGATTCAAAAAGTAGATTTTTATTCTAGTGCATCCAGCTCAACATATAAACGTTTTCGGTCTCGACAACTGAGACCTTCATCAGATATGGTTGTCAAATGCTGTAATGTATATACAAAAGAGATGAGAGAAATATTTTTTAAAATAAAGAAAATACTGTTTGCACAATTATACAAAAACAAAATGATGAATAATATGATCCATATTATACTAAACAAAATGACGGTCTGCATACAAATATCGATAGTAGCATGCAGCGCAGAAGGCAGAAAAAGGTGGATCCGGCCTGAATCAGCGTGCGTTGTGAGTCCTGTTCAACAGAGTGCTGGAGAGTGTACACATGTTAAGGATATACTAGGTAGGAGAGAAAATAAACATGGGTAACATGGAACAGGTAGCATAAGTAGACATCGGGATGTGATCTGGTGATGGATATGATAAGATATAAAGCACACACTGTCCTAGGTAAAGGATACGGGAAGTGGACCAACCTCCACTAGTAGGTGTAGGGCTACGCACAGTGAGCTATCTGTAAACATGAAAGAAATTATACGCATCAGAGTGTACATGGTGGACAAGACAAGAAGGACAAACCATGAGGATGGCACAGTGACGGAACACGAGATAGCCTGTGGAATGCATGCCATAATGACTAACGGGGTGACCACCCTAAAACCAGATTGCTGCTGAGTGATAAACGGGCACCCATGGTCCAGGGAAGTTTACCTGGAGGACACTGGTAGTGTGTATGAGTCACACACTGTGTGTGTAGCCGAGGAGCGGGAGAGCAATGCGTCTGTGAATGCAAAGATATGGGACCGTGTGAGGCAGCTTTAAGGGTACCACAGGAGGCTATCATGGGCCTGGAAGTCAGTCATACCTGAAAGCACTGGACGGCAGTATAGGCGCTTGTGGTAATGCGAGATACTCGCAAAGTGAGGAGCGCTGTGGACAGAAGTTATGAGCAGGGGGGTTAAATAGGACTAAAGCCAACGTGGATAAAGGCCAAGCCAGCGGGGAGCTGGAACCGGTTATGGTATTACCTGGATGTTGCCGCTGTCAGGGGTGGAGAGGACGCTGCGCTGCTGTGCAGGAGGGAGCTCCCGGGGCTGCTAGGGGAAGCGCAGCACTTCCGGGTATAAGAGCACACAGGGAAGAGTCACCTGACGTGTGACGTCATCAGGTCATGTGATCGGAGAGGCCGGCTTATGCGCAGAGGAGCTGAGGGGCTAACAGGGAATCAGCACAGTCTGTTCCCTGTGCTGATTCCCTGTTAGCCCCTCAGCTCCTCTGCGCATAAGCCGGCCTCTCCGATCACATGACCTGATGACGTCACACGTCAGGTGACTCTTCCCTGTGTGCTCTTATACCCGGAAGTGCTGCGCTTCCCCTAGCAGCCCCGGGAGCTCCCTCCTGCACAGCAGCGCAGCGTCCTCTCCACCCCTGACAGCGGCAACATCCAGGTAATACCATAACCGGTTCCAGCTCCCCGCTGGCTTGGCCTTTATCCACGTTGGCTTTAGTCCTATTTAACCCCCCTGCTCATAACTTCTGTCCACAGCGCTCCTCACTTTGCGAGTATCTCGCATTACCACAAGCGCCTATACTGCCGTCCAGTGCTTTCAGGTATGACTGACTTCCAGGCCCATGATAGCCTCCTGTGGTACCCTTAAAGCTGCCTCACACGGTCCCATATCTTTGCATTCACAGACGCATTGCTCTCCCGCTCCTCGGCTACACACACAGTGTGTGACTCATACACACTACCAGTGTCCTCCAGGTAAACTTCCCTGGACCATGGGTGCCCGTTTATCACTCAGCAGCAATCTGGTTTTAGGGTGGTCACCCCGTTAGTCATTATGGCATGCATTCCACAGGCTATCTCGTGTTCCGTCACTGTGCCATCCTCATGGTTTGTCCTTCTTGTCTTGTCTACCATGTACACTCTGATGCGTATAATTTCTTTCATGTTTACAGATAGCTCACTGTGCGTAGCCCTACACCTACTAGTGGAGGTTGGTCCACTTCCCGTATCCTTTACCTAGGACAGTGTGTGCTTTATATCTTATCATATCCATCACCAGATCACATCCCGATGTCTACTTATGCTACCTGTTCCATGTTACCCATGTTTATTTTCTCTCCTACCTAGTATATCCTTAACATGTGTACACTCTCCAGCACTCTGTTGAACAGGACTCACAACGCACGCTGATTCAGGCCGGATCCACCTTTTTCTGCCTTCTGCGCTGCATGCTACTATCGATATTTGTATGCAGACCGTCATTTTGTTTAGTATAATATGGATCATATTATTCATCATTTTGTTTTTGTATAATTGTGCAAACAGTATTTTCTTTATTTTAAAAAATATTTCTCTCATCTCTTTTGTATATACATTACAGCATTTGACAACCATATCTGATGAAGGTCTCAGTTGTCGAGACCGAAAACGTTTATATGTTGAGCTGGATGCACTAGAATAAAAATCTACTTTTTGAATCATTCTACAAATTTCTCCTGAGTGCCAAGAATTATTATATTTGCTACTACGGGTTGGATCCCCTACTTGAGCACCTCCCAAGAATCCCTGAGTGCCGTGGCCAATACTTTCTTCAGCCATATGTTCTCCCATCCTGCCCTCATGAGTATCCATTCTGCCCCATATGATCTCCCCATCCTGCCCTATATGATCTCCCCATCCTGCCCCATCAGTCTCCATTGTATCAATCCTGCCCCATGATCCTGCACAATCTGTCTCCAATCCTGCCCCATGTCTTTCATTCTGCTCATGTCTCCAATCCTGCCCCATCTGTCTCCAGTCCTGCCCCCAGTGTTTCCAGCATCTCTGCCCCCAGTGTCCAGCATCTCTGCCCCCAGTGTCCAGCATCTCTGCCCCCAGTGTCCAGCATCTCTGCCCCCAGTGTGTCCAGCATCCTGCCCCCAGTGTGTCCAGCATCCTGCCCCAGTGTGTCCAGCATCCTGCCCCCAGTGTGTCCAGCATCTCTGCCCCCAGTGTCCAGCATCTCTGCCCCCAATGTGTCCAGTATCCTGCAACCAGTGTGTCCAGCATCTCTGCCCCCAGTGTCCAGCATCTCTGCCCCCAGTGTCCAGCATCTCTGCCCCCCAATGTCCAGCATCTCTGCCCCCAATGTGTCCAGCATCCTGCCCCCAGTGTGTCCAGCATCCTGCCCCCAGTGTGTCCAGCATCCTGGCCCCCGTGTGTCCAGCATCCTGCCCTCAGTGTGTCCAGCATATTGCCCCCTATGTGTCCAGCATATTGCCCCCAGTGTGTCCAGCATCCTGCCCCCAGTGTGTCCAGCATCCTGCCCCCAGTGTGTCCAGCATCCTGCCCCCATTGTGTCCAGCATCCTGCCGCCAGTGTGTCCAGCATATTGCCCCCAGTGTGACCAGCATATTGCCCCCAGTGTGTCCAGCATATTGCCCCCAGTGTGTCCAGCAATCTGCCCCAGTGTCTCCAGCATATTGCCTCCAGTGTGTCCAGCATCCTGCCCCCAGTGTCTCCAGCATATTGCCCCCCAGTGTCTCCAGCATATTGCCCCAGTGTGTCCCGCATTCTGCCCCAGTGTCTCCAGCATATTGCCCCAGTGTCTCCAGCATCTCTGTCCCCAGTGTCCAGCATACTGGCCCGGGCCTCCCGGATTGCCGTTCGCAATAAAAAAAAAGTTCTCCTCACCTGTCCGCGCTCCATCGACGAAGCTCTCTCCTCGCAGCTGAATCGCGCTCTCGCCGGCGACGTGTGCGCTGCGGCTGATGTCAGCTGCCAGCCTCCGATTGGCTGGTGGCTGTTAACTATTGACGTGCGGGCGCGTGCCCGCACATCAATAGCGTTTAACTGCTGCAGCGCCGGTAGGGGCCCGGTGAGCAGATGAGACGGGGCCCGATGTGGGCCCCCTCTGCCCACCGGACCCATACGCCAGTCAGGGCAGTAATGCACTGATGGCGGCAGGCAATCTGAGTGGTAGCCCAGCGCCCCCCGCACCACTGGGCCCTGGGCTACCGCCCAGATTGACACTATTATAATCCGCCCCTGAGGTGACTTTATTCTTCAGGTTTGTACAATTACAGAGATACCAGATTTCTATCTTGTTTATCTTTTGCTGCTGTCACACAATATAAGACGCTTTTTTCTCAAAAGCTAATTTTTGCATCACTATATTTTGAGAGGTGTAATTTTTACATATTTCATCTGACAGGGTCATATGAAGGCTTATTTTTTGTGGGACGAGTTGATGTCTTTTTTGGTACCATTTTTGGGCTCATGACTTTTTTGATTGTTTTCTATTCCGATTTTTAGGAGACAGAATAAACACAAACCAACAACCCAGAATTTTTAATTTTTTTAATGCTATTCCGCGTGTGGTAAAATTGATAAGGCAGCTGTATTCTTCGGGTCAGTACGATTACAGTGATACCCCATTTATATTGATTTTTATGTTTTGGTGCTTTTACACAATAAAAAACTTTTATAGAAAAAATAATTATTTTTGCATTGGTTTATTCTGAGAGCTATAACGTTTTTATTTTTTGGCTGTTTGATCTGTGTGGTGGGTTTTTTTTGTGGGCAAGATGATGTTTTCAGCAGCACCATTTATATTTACATTCGTCTTTGTTATCACAGTATATTACACTTTTTGTTCAGCAGTATGATGATAAAGCATAATTTTTTGTTTTGTTTTTTTCCACAGTGCTCACTAAATGGGTTAACCGGTGGGTCGGTTTAATAGAGCATATAGTTCCGGATTCAGAAATACCAAATATGTGTACTTTTATTGTTTGTTTTTTTGCATCATAATATTTATTTATAAATGCAATATATTTTTTATTTGTCTTGTATTATTTTGTGAATTTAAAAAAAATATTTTTACAATGTTTTTCATTTTTTTAAACTTTTTTACTTAGTGGCACTATGGGACTTTCACTTTCTGCAGTCTCATCGCAGTTATAAGGTATTGCAATGCAGCTGAAACTTGGCATCAACGATCGCGTGGTCAGGGCTTGACGTTTACTTTTCATACGTCCAAGGTTGTAAAAGGGTTAAAGTTATGACCGTCTGATCACTTGTGCTATACATGGCAGTGTATAAGCACTGCTATATATCGCTAAAATCACAATCTGCTATGAACACCAGCCATGGGCTGGTTTTCACAGGGAGATCATAAAGACAGGCTCAGGAGTCATCGATCACGCCACGGGCACTCCAAAGGGTGTTTGAACGATGAGCCCCCATGACGGCGCATGTTTAATACCGTTATCAAATATTGACAGCAGGATTTAGCAGGTATATAGCAGTCTTATATTCTGATGAGCCACCACATAAAAAATGGACACCATAAATCTGTTTATGAGCACATAAGTGCATGCCATGCAGCCACAAAGACCAATCCTTTTAAAGTAAAATATATAAAAAGAGAAAAGGTTTGCATGTAGTAAAATATTTTTGTGTCACCTTCAGTGTTATATATTTATGATTTGCTTCTCTACAACTTGTAAGATATATATATATATATATATATATATATATATATATATATACAGTATGTATATATATATATATATATATATATATATATATATATATATATAGTATATATATATAATTTTTCTTTGCCTTCTGTTTTCACACATACTGTTACATACTGTTGAGTGCCTAGGTGTTTTTTTTTTTTTAAATAAGATCATATAGGGTCAAACACTTTCAATTGAAGTATATTCCAAAACAGGATGAAACAGCCCAAAAGTTTATTTCTTTAAACCATTATGTTCCACTGTAAGTTGAGCTTAAAGATTTTACTCCATATAGTCTTGGATCCAAAATTATTTCAATGAAAGTAGTTCTATTTATGGGAAATAAAGGCTGCCAGAAAATGTCACTATCTTCAAGTTAACATTGGCTTAGCGTTTGTAATTTTAATGTGCTTTTAAATAGGACATATTTGCCAGGAAGTTGTGGAAATGTAACATTCAGCCAAGCCTTAAAAATGGTGTGATGAAATGAAGAAAAAGCAGAAACACTGGCACTGATAGCACAATAACCAAAAACATAGATGTGACTTCATACTACAAATATAGTGTGTGGATTAACCTTTTCATTTAGATTGTGAGCCCCATCGGGGACAGCGATGATAATGTGTGCAAACTGTAAAGGGCTGCGGAATATGTTAGCGCTATATAAAAATAAAGATTATTATTGTACTGTTATTTACATTCATCTATACGGGAATACATTTCTCATCTTTCCTTCTGCCTATTCAGCTCCAAAACTCCCAAATTTCTGAAAATGGTTGCAATTTCTAATATCTGATTATTAGTAAAAAAAAAATAAGTATCAAAATAAAATATAATTTCTATATACTGAATACAAAGGAAAACACACCTCAGCAACAAGATTACCATGATTCTGTTTAACTATTACTGCTTTTCTTTGTTTGGTAGTTTGGATTACACTAGTACTGTTTGCTGACTTTGCCTTTTTATAGCCACCTGCCATGTATTTGGCTATCATATGGCATGAACACTGCTAGCTTTGGATTTTGACAGCTATGTTTTTTCTGTTTATTAATTCTGATACCACATTTTTTCACTAACATCTCTAAGCGTTAATGCGTTCTTTCAGAGACTACGCTGGGGATTCCCTATTCAAAGTCCAAACTACTTTAAGGTCAATATCACAAAATTTGCATACCATTGTGCCTATTGGCTTAATGCCAAGCCAGATCTACAGGTGCTTCTCACAAAATTAGGTCATCATCAAAAAGTTCATTTATTTCAGTTCTTCAATACAAAAAGTGAAACGTATATTATATAGAGTCATTATATACAGAGTGATCTATTTCAAGTGTTTATTTCTGTTAATGTTGATGATTATGGCTTACAGCCAATGAAAACCCAAAAGTCATTATCTCAGTAAATACTTTATAACACAAGCTTGCAGCTTGAAAAATGATTTTAAATTTTGAAATGTTGGAATATTGAAATGTACTGTATGTTCAGTAAATTCACTCAATACTTGGTCGGGGCTCCTGTTGCATCAATTACTGAATCAATGCGGCATGGCATAGAAACGATCAGCCTGTGGCACTGCTGAGCTGTTATGGAAGCCCAGGTTGCTTTCATAGCAGCCTTCAGCTCATCTGCATTGTTGGGTCTGGTGTCTCTCATGTTCCACTTGACAATACCCCATAGATTTTCTATGGGGTTAAGGTCAGGCAAGTTTGCTGGCCAATCAAATACAGTGATGCTGTTGTTTATGAACCAGGTATTGGTACTTTTGGCAGTGTTGACAGGACAACTTGGACCACTAAACAACAGTCCAGTTCTTTTTCTCTGTGGCCCAGATAAGAAGCTTCTGGAGTTGTCTACTGGTCATGAGTGGCTTGACACAAGGAATGCAACACTTGTAACCCATGTTCTGGATACATCTGATACAGACGTCTGGCCCAATCCAGCCCTTGTTCATTTTGATAAGAGTCAGCCTGTCAGCATTTTTAGTTGACAGGTAGACGTGCCTATTGGTTATAATACCTCTGGTGGCATGAAAAACACGCTCTGACAAAACTCTAGTGACAGGGTAGGCAATGACTTCCAAGGCATAGACAGGCAATTCATGCATGTGTCTAACTTGAATACCCAATAGTTGTAAGGCACGGAGGATGTTGGTATGGTCAGCAAGGTACTCCTTCAACATTTTCTAAAACTTTTCCCTCCTTGTCAGAGTACCCCATGCATCAGGGCCTGGCAATAAGAGGTTCTGAGAAAACTGTCACAGACCTTTGAGAGTGCTCCGCTTCCTCTGCTGCATCTGGTGTATGTCTCCCTAGTCTCTACTCCTTGGTTGTCCAAGGAACTGTGACCTCTGCCACCAGTGTTGTCAGATCGGATTTTTTTTTATTATTCTTCGATTAGGGCCTTCAGCTACTGCAACATTTTGTTAGACCTATCCACCATGGGAAGGAGAGATGTAAAGTTCTCCTTGTAGCATGGGTCTAGATGGCTGACCAAGCAGTAATTAATGTTAGCCAAAATGTGTATAATGTGAGGGTCACGGGAAAGGCAAACAAACTCAGCCGTATGTGCCAGACTGCCAACAACCAAGACTTCCCTGTCCCCATCAAAAGGGTGACTGTCCATGTTGTCCTCCTCATTCTCCTCATCGTTCTACTTCTCATCCTCCTTCACCTCCTCGTCTTCAGGCCATCCACACTGAACAGAAGGGACAAAGGTGGTGTGGGAACTACCATCTGTAACACAGGCAACCAGTTCCTGTTTCTCCTCCTCCTCATTATCACCCATTCCATGTAGAAAAGATGAGGCTGGGCTGTGTAGCATCATCCAGTATAGTTTCTTGCTCCATCTCAACTTGCTCTGTCCACTCAAAACCTCCTCAATTGTGAGCAGCTAGTGTTTCTGTAGACAGAGAAGTGGGATGGTGATGCTGATAACGGCGTCATCGCCACTCGCCATCTTAGCCGAGTACTCAAAGTCTTGGAGAACCGCACAGGTGTCAGACATCCATGCCCACTCATCAGCTCTTATGTACGAAGGCTGACTGGAATACTGATGTACATGGTGTAGCTGGTATTCAATTAAAGCCCACTGCTGCTCACAAAGCCTTGCCAACATATGTAACGTTGAGTTCCAACAAGTGGTAACATTGCACACCAGTCGGTGAGCTGGATGTTGCAAACACTGCTACAGCACTGCCAGGATGATGGCAGATGTAGCCAACTTGCAGAAATGGGCACACACGCAGTGTACTTTCACAAGTAGCTCAGGCAGGTCTAGGTCGGCTTTGAGAAACTGCTGAACCACTAAGTTGAACACGGGGCCAGGCAAGATACGTGTGTGAGGTTGTAAAGTTTTAAAGCTGCCACTAGGCTACGGCCACTGTCACAAACGACCATGCCTGACTGACGGTTTAGGGGTGACAGCCACAGATCAGTCTGGATGATTAGACTTTTCAACAACTCCGCGGCGGTGTGCGGTTTGTCACCTAAGCAGATTAGCTTTATCAGAGCTTGTTGCTGCTTGGCTGATTCATTGCTGCAGTGCTTCCATCTTGCGACTGATGTTAACATTTGTGAGTTGAAGAGTGAGGAGGAGGAGGAGGTGTTGGAACTGTTGTAGAAGGTGAAGGCAACCCTGATTGAACCAGTGCCTGCAATCCTCAGTGTCAGTAGCACATGTTCTGTCCCAGTGTCCGACTGGGTCCCAGCTTCCACAATGCTCATCCAGTGTGCCATCAGGGAAATGTAGCATCCCTGGCCACAAGACCTTGTCCACGTGTCCATGGTTAAGTGGACCTTCCCAGTCACATCATTGGTCAGGGCACGGCTGATGTTATGGGACATGTGCTTGTTTAAGGGGAGGAATGCACACCGGGAGAAATAGGGGACCAAGTACTGAGGCTGCTGCCATGAGGTTGCAGAAATGTTCCATCTCCACAAGAATAAACAGCAACATTTCCAGGGCAAACAATGTGGAAATGTGACCGTTTAGTATTGTAGTTGTGGATGGGTGGCTACATATTTATGCTTGCATTTCAAGGACTGGGGTAAAGACAACTGAACACTGCACTGATCTGGACATGGAAATGGTTGCTGACAGTGGTTGCAATTGTGCAACAAATAGTGCAAGGTGGAAGGCATTTTCGCCTACGTCATGGAAGGAGTATTGCCATGCACATAGAACAGGGGAAGAGGCAGTGGAATCACCTGCAGACACTGATTCTGGACCCTGGTGTTCAGCCCAAGTTGTCAAGTGCTTTGCTTGCATGTGCCTGAGCATGCTGATGGTGGTCAGGCTGGTACTTGTACTTCCCCTGCTGATGCTGGCATGGCAGTTGTTGCAAACGGCCTGTTTGGGGTTAACAGGACTGTCTTTAAAAAAGCTCCAGACTTGTGAACACCTAAACCTTGGCTTAGCAACTTCACCCGTGTTAGTGCTTTGAGGAACAGTTGCCTGCCTTGTGTCGCTAGCTACACCACTGCTGCTTCCTGCCTGTTGTGGTGCTGCAAATCCCTCCCCTGTGTGCTGCTGTCCTCGCTCTACATGCAACCTTCTCAGGTTGGGTTAGTAACTTCATTGTCTACTGCCTCGTCTTAAACTTCCGCACCTTGGTCCTCATCTTGACTTTCTGACATAACACCACATGTTGGCAATTGTGTCTCATCATTATCTTCTCCCTCTTGTGACAGTAATTGCATTTTCCTACTGTCGCATTCTTGTGAACCTGGCTGCTCAAATATTTGGGCATCGCTACATGCGATCTCCTCATGTCTCGCCTGAAATGGGTAGGCCGAGAGGCAGGAATCTATAAATGGAAATGTGAACAGCTCTTCAGAGTGTTCAAGTGTTGGATCACTTGTATCCAGGCACTCGGAATGGTGGGAGGAAGGAGGATCAAGGTGAGGATTATGTGGTCCTGATTCACGGCTACTGAGACTGGATCATGTGGTAGGCAGGATGGTCTTGGCAAAGGGACTGAAAGCATTATCTGCTATCCATCCAACAACTTTTGCACACTGGCCTGGCTTCAAGAATGGTGCTCCACACACCCCTACAAAGTGGGACAGGAAGCTAGATCGACATGATGCGTGTGTTTGTTGTGCTCCCACAACAGGCAGTTTCCCCCTGCCCACCGCCTTGACCTCTGTGCTCACCATCAGCAGCACTCCCCCGTCACTTATTACATGCCTTGCCCATTTTAAATTGTGTATGATATATCCCTGTTGAGAAACATTGCAGATGGTATTACAATGCCAGCAAAATTTGCCCACTGCATATAGCAGTATAAGACTGCAGTATCAATATAGCAATGCAATTTTTTTTACCAAATTTTTTTTGAGGAAGTGGTTTGAGGCTCAACTATAGCAAGATAAATGCTGCATAAAATTTCACTGCTCAAAAAAAATTGAAGTATTGCAATGCCAGCAAAATGCGCCCAATTCAGATGGACATGCAATTCAACCTATTCAACCTATTCTGTCCGACACGATCCCTTCAGTACAATCTCTTCCTAAGTGCTGCTAAGAGCAGTATTACTATTTATTATAATTAGCCCTAAGAAGGACTGTTGTTGTACTTAAAAGCATCTATCCCTACTGTTTCCTGGGTACAGTGTGACGAGCATAGCGTCACAAGTCTTATATAATGCCACAACCAAGATTGTGACTGGCAGGCAATCCCCACATGTTCATTGGCTGTATACAAGTGCCAAACATGCAGGGTGGAGACTTAAGGTCATGCTTGAGCATTTAAAAAATACTTGCCGATTAACGAGCATCTCGAGCACACAGATGCTCAAACAAGTATCGAGTATCGAGTAGTGACGAGCACGCTCACCACTAATACTTACAGATCCTGAGGTATCACACCAATAATCAATACTAGATTGCTCAAAGTATTAGAGATAATTTGAAAACTTTAATAGCCTAGTGAGTATATTTAACCAATCATAGAATTGAAAAGCTCCTGTGTGCTAATGTAAAATCCGTGTCAAAGATCTTCATCTACCATGGATGATTAGAGATGGTGCAAATCAATTTGGAAGAGTTGGCCAGAGAAAAGCCCTACAAACATCTTCTTTCCTGATGGCATCTTCAGCTCCACTCTTGCTGGTGCAATATTTTCGTGACATTGGTCAATCAAAAGAAGAGCTGTGGTTATTTGTATGTTGGAAGTAGTTCGCTGGACTCCCATCCTATGGCCACAGATTACTGACTTGTCCACTGGACCAGGTTGTGTGGATCAATTTCCACCATTTCTAGTGATTAGTTATATCTATCCCAATTATGATATCAATACATGAGTTTGTCATTCTAAAAAGAAGCTCTCCAAGCGTGACACGGCCCAACGGGTGGTCGGTCACAAAACGGCAGAACTCACAAGGGAACACAATAACAACGGTGGGCCCTGCGATATGAAATGGGGAAATGGACACCTCCTGCACTCTCCTAAGGATGTGCCCTAATCTTCCTGACGTCCCTATACAGATTCTTTCAACCTGTCGCCGAGCAGGATACCTTAGCCCTCGCTCACCCTGCACATATCCCTGGGTAGGGAATTGGCTAGTGAGAGCACTGGTCCCAAAACTGCACTAATAAAACACAAAGGGAAAGTTTAGACAAACAAGGTATAAGCAAGCTACACTTAGCTTTCTGTGCTGCAATGCACAGTACAGCAGAGTAATGCACCAGGTATGAATATTCAGCAGAAGAACAACTGCACTCAGAAAACTCCTTCCACCTGCTTTGTTGATCTCCAGAAGGACCTATATAATCAACAGTCAGCTGGTGCACTAGATGACCTTATGAAGGTTGGTGGGAGTGGTCACTACCAACATCAGCTGACCAGCACTAATGCAATAACACCAGCGGCCACCAGGGGGGAAGACTGCATTAATCCCTGATTACCAGAAATGAAAAAAGGTTTTAATCAGAGGAAAACCAGATCTGCCACAGATCCAAACATGGATTGTGACAGTATCCCCCTTTCAATGAGGGGCCTCTGGACACTCAACACTGGACCTCACCAGATAACAACCTATGGTGAGGACACCTCGATCCACCAGAGATCACCTCAGCAGTTACCTGACGCCCAGGTTTATGGCAAACGTGGCCTGATGAAATTGCCACTAACATAGGCTCTGGAGGTGCCACAAATTTCCAGAGTGCCGACCTGGGGAATTAGTTGTGAACATGCATAACTGGGGGTAACTCCAACTGAAAAGTCCCCGGGATGAGAATGGCCGACACCCGATATGGCCCAATCACCCTGGAACTCCAGGTACCAGTTGCACACTTCCACCTGATGTTTTTGTTGGACACCCATACGTACTCATTCACACACAGGTCCGGACCTGAACGTTTATTTTCACTCATGCATCTGCCACAAGATGATGAACTCTTTACAGAACCGACTACAAAGGCATCCCCCTATGTCACCAAACTCACACCCCCACTATGCACAGAGGGAACCACCACCCACCTCTGATCCCTACTCCTAAGAGGTCTCTGACCCACCGGGTTAACATGTAGTGAGAGTAGAGTCTTGCCCCTACTCCCTGGCAGCAGCTCTGCTGCCCCCACTGGAGAAGAAGGGGTAGGTTGTAGAAGAACAGAAGATATCGTAGCTCCCGGGCAACAGTCCTTACACGACTGACCCCAGCTGACCACTTCCCTGGACCGCCAGTCTATGACCAAGTTGTGTCTTTTCAACCAAGGGAGTCCTAAGACCATGGGAGTTGGTATACCCTCCAAGACATAGCATGATAAAGACTCTTCATGACAAGCCCCTATACGCAGATGTATATGGTCTACGACTTGCTCTCCTGGCTGAGCGGGGCAGAGTCAATGGCCTGGATGCTTAGGTGTCTCGCTAGCATCCTACTCATCAGGCCATGGGTCTGAACAAAATGAGCATCCACCAGATTGACTCCTGCTCTACTGTCCACTAGCACCGGAATATTCTCAGTTACCCCACCAACAACCACCTCAGCAGGTAAGGTACACAGATGAGAAAATGGAGGAAATATATTCACCCTGGTCGCCTCCCTCCATACGACCAGGGGGACGTGGCCCTTTAGATGGTGCAGGTACTTTGGCACGCGCTGGGCAGACATTGATAAAATGACTGGTCTGCCCACAGTAAAAACATGCCCCCACTCCACGGTGAACCACTGACAACCCAGTTTGGGAACCAACTCCTCCCACCTGCATGGGTTTGTCCGCCTGCCCAGGTGTGTCCTCCTCCCTAACAAGGACTACAGGGGGCACACTTCATGTATGCCTCTCCATCAAGTGTCTATCCACCTGGATGGCAAGGGACATGGCGGCTTCCAACGACCTGGGGGCGGCGTACTGCACCAGAGTATCTTGCAACCTAGGGGACAGACCCTGCCCAAAATGGCTCCTAAGGGCAGGGTCATTCCACTGTGTCTGTGGCCCACCTCCTGAACTCTGAACAGTACTCCTCAGCCATCCGGTCCCCCTGCTTGATCTTACGGAGTCGGAATACTGCCAGTGAGATGCCATCAGGATCACCATACACCAGCACCAGAGCCGTAAAAAACTCATCCACCAACCGTAGAGATGGTAAACCGGTTGGCAGGGAGAAGGCCCAGGATTGGGGATCACCCTTAAGAAGGGAAATGATGATTCCCACCCATTGTTCCTCACTCCCTGAAGAACGAGGGCGGAGCCTGAAGTATAATTTTCAGGCTTCCTTAAAAACCAAAACTTTATCTCTCCCTCCAGAGAACCTGTCTGGGAGAGATATCTTGGGTTCTGGTAGAGCCTGTACCTGAGCCGAGGCCCAGAACCCCAACAACTGCTGCAGCTGCTGCACCACCTCACCACGCAGATCCTTGAGCTCAGTGTTGAGAGTCTGGAGCAGTTGGGCAAAGGCCTGCATTTGAGCCATGGCTCACCAGAAAAAATGTGACGGTCGGTGTTAATGTCACGGGGGTACTGGGTAGACTACAGCTGATTACCCGGGCCCCCACCGTGCAGCACCTTACACTCCTCGGTGAGGGTCTGTTGCAATTGGGCAAAGGCCTGCATTTGAGCCACGGCTCACCAGAAAAAATGGGACGGTTGGTTATAATGTCACGAAATGACTGTCCAAGCGTGACACGACCCAACGGGTGGTCGGTCACAAAACGGCGGAACTCACAAGGGAACACTGGTGACACAATAACAGCGGTGGGCCCTGCGATAGGGAACGGGGAAATGGACACCTCCTGCACTCTCCTAAGGATTTGCCCTAATCTTCCTGACGTCCCTATACAGGTTCTTTCATCCTGTCGCCGAGCAGGATTCCTTAGCCCTCGCTCGCCCTGCACCTATCCCTGGGTAGGGAATTGGCCAGTGAGTGCACTGGTCCCACCGCTGCAATAGTAAAACACAAAGGGAAAGTTTAGACAAACAAGGTATAAGCAAACTACACTTAGCTTTCTCTGCTGCAATGCACAGTACAGCAGAGAAATGCGCCAGGTATGAATATTCAGCAAAAGAACAACTGCACTCAGAAAACTCCTTCCACCTGCTTGGTTGATCTCCAGAAGGACCTGTATAACCAACAGTCAGCTGATGCACCAGGTGACCTTATGAAGGATGGTGGGGGTGATCGCTACCAACATCAGCTGACCAGCAGCAATGTAATACAATAACACCAGCGGCCACCGGGGGGGAGGGGGGAACTGCATTAACCCCTGATGACACCAGAAAGGAAAAAAGGTTTTAATCCGAGGAAAACCAGATCTGCCACAGATCGTGGCACAAGCCCTCACATAGCTCAATAAACAGAAAAATAAAAACTTTGCAAATCTCAGAAAATGATGACACAAGCCAAAAATGTTATCTACAAACTACGTTTTTTTGTCCACTTAAATGGAAAAGAGTCCATGTAAATTTTGTATTGATGTAATTGTACTGACCTGCAGAATCATGATTCAGTGTAATTTTTGCCACAGAATGTACGTTGTAAAAACAAAACCCTCAAAACATAGCGGAATTTCATATTTTTGGAGTTTTACTGCACTTGGTATTTTTTTCCAACTTTCCAGTACTTTATATGGTAAAATAAATAGGGTCATTCAAAATAACTTGTAAAACCCTCTTATTGCTTTCATATGAAGTAAAAGAAAAATGCGGCACTCACCCTTTAGTTGCTATGCTTGCGTGTTCTTTATTGGATAAGAAAAAGTTAATCACAAACGTCCATTAGGACTACAGATGAGCGAGAGGGTGCGGGAGTGTGGACCCGTCGAAGCACATTTGGTGCGAAACGGCCATCGTCCACACTCCCGCACCCTCTCGCTCATCTGTAGTCCTAATGGACGTTTGTGATTAACTTTTTCTTATCCAATAAAGAACACGCAAGCATAGCAACTAAAGGGTGAGTGCCGCATTTTTCTTTTACTTCATATGAATATCTAGTCTATTATTCCATGCTGAGCACCATATACCCAATCAGCTCGTGTTCCCTGCACAACAGTGGTTAAGCTACTTAAGACTGAGAAACTTTGCACGCTTCTAGTGCCGTCTGACTCTTGCCTCTTATTGCTTTGTTGATGGAAAAATGAAAACAAAATTGTCGCTCCTTTTGTAGAGAGGGAGGAAAAAGCGAAAATGCAAAATTGAAAATTGGCTGCAGTGAAATGGCTTTCTGAGACATTCACACTGATGCCTTAATTTTTGCATAGATCATCAATATTAGATTGGTGGGGGTCTGGCACCCAACACCACCACTGATCAGCTAAACTAAGGGGGCTATAGTGTATCAAACCTCACAAAGCTTCAAACATTGTAATGGGTCCCTGAACAAGAAAAGCCTTTTTAATTTCCAAAAGATCTGACTTTATTTATCTTATTACCGTAATCAAACTAATAATCCTAGAGGTACATATACTTTTTTATAAAGACATAATTTTGCATCATTAATGAAAAATATCTTTGAAGAATCACTGCTGGAGCTAAAAAAAAGGAGAAGAAAATCGTTATATTTAAAAACCAAAACTATTTTTGAATTATAACAATACACATTTTATTTCTTAAATGGTAACAAGCAATGGCTAACAGGAAACATTGTTAAATGAATATATAATCCACCAATAAAAATAGGATTCATGTATTATTTTGAAACACTGAAAGCAATAGACACTAATATTCCTTAAAATACCCTTCTCATTTGCTTGTTAACTGCAATGCACCAGATTTGAAAAATATGGTCAGTAAAATGTATTCTGTCCCATACAATTAATGTGACTCTAAAACATTCAATTAGTAGTGGTAAAGAAGGCATGATTTGGCTATAAAGAAAAGGAAACTATGCCACTGAGATCTTGCCAAAAACTAGTCTGACACATTTCAGATCTCATATGTTTTTTATTAAGCACTTGAGAACATGGAATGCGAGAGCACATGTTTAACACGTAACACACTTCATATATTTCAAGCAAATAAAAAAAATTGTATTTACTATCGAATGAATCTCCAATATGTATACAGATAAAAAGATATGTATACTCAAAGTTTACAATTCTGACCATTGTCACTTTAGGTTGTAAACGCATCAATGGATCACAGTGATTGTAAAATAGTTCTTTCATGACACATTTTACTTTCTGTTGGTGGTAAATTTAGACCCCTATTTTTGTGTTTATTTTCAAAAATGTCTGAATTTTTGCAAAAATGTTCATAATTTAGCAATTTTCAAATTTCAATCTTTATATCCTTAAACCAGTTAGCCATGCTGCACAAAATAATTAAGTAATAACATTTCCCATATGTCTACTATCTCGTACATCTGCATCATTTTCCAAATGTCATTTTTATTTTGTTAGGATGCTAAAAGGGTTAAAAGTTTAGCAGCAATTTCTAATTTTTTCAAGAAATTTCCAAGACCCGTTTCTTCAGGGACATATTCAGACTTCAATGGACGTTGTGGAGCCTATATATTGGAAACTCCAAAAAAAGTAATGCTATTTTAAAAACCACATCCCTCAAATACTTCAAAAGTGCTGTCAGGAAGTGTTTTAACCCTTTAGGTGCTACACAGGAATTTTTGCAAAGTGGAATGAAAAAAAATCTAAAAATAAAATTTTAACTCTTAAATGTTGCTTTAGCTCCAATTTTTTCACTTTTACAAGAGATAGCATGACAAAATGGACCCCTAAGTTTGTTACACAGTTTCTTCTGAGCGTGGTGATTCCCCATATGTGGTCAGAAACCTCTGTTTGGAAAAATGGCAGGGCTCGGAAGGGAAGGCACACCATTTGAATGTTGGAACACATTTGGTTGAATTATATTGTGGGCACCATGTCACATTTGCAAGGCCCCTAAGGTGCCTAAACAGCCGAAGCCCACCCCAAGTGACCCTATATTGGAAACTACACCCCTCTAGGATTTTATCCAGGGGTACAGTGAGCATTTTGAACCCACAGGTACTACACAAAATTAGATAACATTAGGTTGTCATATTGAAAGTTTTATTTTTTTTCCAGAAAATGTTGTTTTTGCCCCAAGTTTGTAATTTTCACAATGAATAATAGAAAAAAAACTCCATAATTTATTACGAAATTTTTCCAGAATGCAATGATACCCCATATGTGGTCAAAACTTATGTTTAAGCACATGGCCGAGTTAGGAAAGGAAAGAGCGCTATTTTTCTAGTATAGATTGTGAATGCCATGTGGTATTCAAAGAGCCCCTGATATGTGAAAACAGCAGAACCCCCCCCACAGGCAACCTTATTTTTGAAACTAGACCCCTCAAGCAATTCATCTAGGGATGTATTGAGCATTTTTAACCTTCACAAAACTTTATAGCATTTAGATGTGAGAACAAACAGAACATTTGTTCCACTAAAATACTGTTTTATAACCAAATTTATAATTTACATGAAAGGTAATAGGCAGGGCCGGCGTCAGCACCCAGTGCACCCATGCAAGTGCTGAGGCCCTGATCAGGCAAGGGGCCCACTTGCCGTCGGGGACACTGGCGTGCTATGGGGCTTGGTGCCGGCCCCCGCGATTGGACACCACCCGCCGCTCCGGACCCCGGCACTTGCGATACTTACCTCTCCCGGTTCCAGCGCTGCAGCGTCTTCCATCCTCTGACTGTGACTTTCAGGTCAGAGGGTGCGTCTACGCAAGATAAATTGACATGCTGGGGTCTGGAGAGACGCACCACATGTCCGTCTCAGCGGGTGAGGTGTGGGTGTCTGTGCACGCATAGTAGAGATGGAATTTCTTGAAATCCCATCCACTATGCTGTACCATCTGACCGCTGCGGGTTGGACGCTGTACAAGTACACAGCAGCTGACCGCAGCGTTTGCTGATTGTGGACACATACCCTTAGGCTATGTGCACACGTAGGAAAAGTGCAGAATTTTCTGCACAAAATCCGCATCTCCTGGCAGAATCCGCAGCTGCGGATTTGCCGCGGTTTTTAAGCGGATTATGTGCGACTTTTATGCGGAATTGATGCGGATTTTGTGCGGATTTTCTGCAGTTTTTGCCACTGCGGATTTTTAACATGGAGGGGTGCAGAAATGCTGCAGATCCGCACAAAAGAAGTGACATGCACTTCTTTGAAATCCGCAGCAATTCCGCACTGATTTTTCCGCACCATCTGCACAGATATTTTTTTATCCCATTGATTTAGATTGTACTGTACAGGTCCTTCTCAAAAAATTAGCATAAAGTGTTAAATTTCATTATTTACCATAATGTAATGATTACAATTAAACTTTCATATACTATAGATTCATTATCCACCAACTGAAATTTGTCAGGTCTTTTATTGTTTTAATACTGATGATTTTGGCATACAACTCCTGATAACCCAAAAAACCTGTCTCAATAAATTAGCATATCAAGAAAAGGTTCTCTAAATGACCTATTACCCTAATCTTCTGAATCAACTAATTAACTCTAAACACATGCAAAAGATACCTGAGGCTTTTAAAAACTCCCTGCCTGGTTCATTACTCAAAACCCCCATCATGGGTAAGACTAGCGACCTGACAGATGTCAAGAAGGCCATCATTGACACCCTCAAGCAAGAGGGTAAGACCCAGAAAGAAATTTCTCAACAAATAGGCTGTTCCCAGAGTGCTGTATCAAGGCACCTCAATGGTAAGTCTGTTGGAAGGAAACAATGTGGCAGAAAACGCTGTACAACGAGAAGAGGTGACCGGAACCTGAGGAAGAAGTGGACTGAGTCTGGTGTGGAAACATCCAGAGCCACCGTGCACAGGCATGTGCAGGAAATGGGCTACAGGTGCCGCATTCCCCAGGTAAAGCCACTTTTGAACCATAAACAGCGGCAGAAGCGCCTGACCTGGGCTACAGAGAAGCAGCACTGGACTGTTGCTAAGTGGTCCCAAGTACTTTTTTCTGATGAAAGCAAATTTTGCATGTCATTCAGAAATCAAGGTGCCAGAGTCTGGAGGAAGACTGGGGAGAAGGAAATGCCAAAATGCCTGAAGTCCAGTGTCAAGTACCCACAGTCAGTGATGGTGTGGGGTGCCATGTCAGCTGCTGGTGTTGGTCCACTGTGTTTCATCAAGGGCAGGGTCAATGCAGCTAGCTATCAGGAGATTTTGGAGCACTTCATGCTTCCATCGGCTGAAATGCTTTATGGAGATGAAGATTTCATTTTTCAGCACGACCTGGCACCTGCTCACAGTGCCAAAACCACTGGTAAATGGTTTACTGACCATGGTATTACTGTGCTCAATTGGCCTGCCAACTCTCCTGACCTGAACCCCATAGAGAATCTGTGGGATATTGTGAAGAGAAAGTTGAGAGACGCAAGACCCAACACTCTGGATGAGCTTAAGGCCGCTATTGAAGCATCCTGGGCCTCCATAACATCTCAGCAGTGTCACAGGCTGATTGCCTCCATGCCACGCCGCATTGAAGCAGTCATTTCTGCCAAAGGATTCCCGACCAAGTATTGAGTGCATAACTGAACATTATTATTTGATGGTTTTTTTGTTTGGTATTAAAAAACACTTTTATTTGATTGGTCGGGTGAAATATGCTAATTTATTGAGACAGGTTTTTTGGGTTATCAGGAGTTGTATGCCAAAATCATCAGTATTAAAACAATAAAAGACCTGACAAATTTCAGTTGGTGGATAATGAATCTATAGAATATGAAAGTTTAATTGTAATCATTACATTATGGTAAATAATGAAATTTAACACTATATGCTAATTTTTTGAGAAGGACCTGTACATCACAGTGCGGATCTGCAGCGTTTCGGCGCAGAAAAATCCACTGTGGATCCGCAGCAAATCCGCATCGTGTGCACATAGCCTAAGAGCTTTTGCAGTTTGTTTTTTTACAGTATGCATTTTATTTACAGTACATGTTTAATAAAGTTAGTTTTATTCACCAAAAATGCAGTGAAAAACAATGTTGCGACATTTGCAGCATTTTTAAAACTTTTTCATTGCTTTCTACAGGTGAAAAAAATTGCTGAAAGAAGTGATACGCTCAGATTTAAAAAACGCTGCAGTTGTGAAGCTCCGCTCCACATGATGACTTCTTGTCAGTCTTATGTTCCAGGGGAAACTGCATAACTGGGATCACTGTCCTGGACAATGACTTGCTCCACAGGCCACCTGACAGCTCTAGACCCTCAGAAGGTTGGTAGCTTCCCCAATGCAGTAAGCTGTCATAGACTCTGCAGGTACATGGTCTCACCCTGTGCTCTTCAGGAATCCGGTCCACTCGCAGGACCTTCCAACACAGAGACCATCCTCTTTCAGGACCTTACAATACAGATCATGTGACCAAACCACAGTCACATTATGTAACTGAAACCACCCCCATAGGTGGGAGGCGTGTGTGGTTAGCCAGTCCTGCCCAGCTCTCCAGCTTACCCTGTAAGCCCCCCTTCATAAACAAAAACAAAGCTCATGGAACTACTGGTCCCAGAGCAACATTTCAGGCTTACAGCGCAGAAGACCTCCTCCTCTGCGACACAATTTGGCCATTTGCAACAATGCCGGTCACTGTCTCACAAGAGATATATGGGGGAGACAGATTATGGACAGCTTTGTAGGTCAGTGTTAGTAGCTTGAAGTGGATGCATTGCAGAATTGGGAGACAATGAAGGGATTTGAATACAGGAGAAGTGGAGGAGTAAGGAGGATACAAGTGGATTAGTAGACCAGCAGAGTTAAGGACAGACTGGAGAGGTGCGATGATACGATAGAGGATGATGAGATCCAAGACCCCACATGGAGGCCATACGAGTGACGTGGGCAATTCAGAGGAAGAACTGCTGTTTATGTTGCCACAGCTGCACAGCAAAAGAGGGTGAAGGGAGTAAAAGGACAGAGCGGTGCTCCTAGTCAGTACGTCGACTACTACTGGCAACAGCGTGTCACGATCCAATTTTGGATTTGTGGCAGATCTGGTTTACCTCAGTTTAAGACCTTTTTTCCTTTCTGGTCATCGGGGGTTAATGCAGTTTTCCCCCCCGGTGGCCGCTGGTGTTATTGCATTGCTGCTGGGTCAGCTGATGTTTGTGGTGACCACTCCCTCCATCCTTTAAGAGGTCACCTGGTTCATCAGCTGACTGTCGGTGTTAGTTCATTCTAAAGCGACCAAGCTGGGAGAAGGAGCTTGCTGGGAACTGTTGTTCTACTGCTGTGTTCAGTGAATCTGGTGTTACTTCCTGCTGTTCTGTGCCTTGCAGCATTAAGCTAAGTGTTGTTTACCTTTACCTTGTCTGTATTTCCTATATTTGTATTGTTTTGCCCTGAGCACATTATAGTGTATTCCCGTGTGTCTGCGGCGTGGAGCGTTTATTAGTTTTCCCTGTCTGTGCTTTCTGTAGGGGTTGGTGTGAGGTCTTATCACTGGGTGGCGGGTGGAGGTTTCAGCTTAGTTCAGAAACAGGACTCAGGGTCAGGCCTGGTGGCCCAGACATGCACACCTTCAGTGTAAACTCTGGGAGAGGGACAGACAGGGTTTCCCTAGTTTGAGGGATATTGCAGGGGCCCGGGTAATCAGCTATAGTCTACCCAGTACCCCCGTGACACAGCGCTGATGAACTGAGCTCACTAAATCCAGCACAAAAGATCTCCATGAAAATACACTGGTGGTTTGCACGCTGCGCCATCAGAGACTAAAGTGAACCATAAATGTTCTTAACCTAAGCACCACCTGCATGACGAGGCATCTGAATGCAAAACACAAGCTGCAGTGAAGTACACACCTGAAAAACCATGAAAGATCTGAGGCTTCTCCTTCTTCCACTTTTGCTGCAGTCTCAGCCTCTTCTTCCCACTCCCGAGCAACAGGCTCATCTGGCTCCCACAAAGAGAGGATATGACAGCACCACCACCAGCAGTATCACTGAGCATCTCCATACCGTTCCATGCAAGAATTTAGCTCTCCATCCCACAAACACTGGAGAGAAAGAAGAAGTATCCTCTAATAGATGTCTGCACTGCAGCTTCACTTCTGCCTTCCCACTCACTACCTCAAATGGAACCACCTAACACATGCTGGAGAGACTGAGCAGCAGCATGCAATACTGGAGTTTGATCTTCAGAACGCACAGGTGAGTGGCTCTGTGGAATAACACTACTTCATAACGAATGACTGGGCCTAAATGCGGGACATGTGTGCCATGTTGCCCTGTTTTGAGTACTCCACGAACATGGGCATCGCTGATGATGCCATCATCAGGGTTACCGACCCACTTCTATGCCTCCTAGAAAAATAAAGCTTCATGCGATACCCGCCCATCACTCATACACCACCTGTAAAATTGCACAAACGAAGCGCTATCTATCTACATCGGGTATCCCTTACCCTTGTGGACACATTCCCACTGCCACCACCAGTAAGCATTATCTTACATTAATAACTATCTTTCTATATATACCGTTTGATACACTAACTGGTATGGTCTTTCCAACAGACTGTGCATGCTGGATTACTGGTGGATACTGGATCTTCTAACTATATCTTCTGACAATAGCCACGCAAATAATAGGTGGGTTATCTGCACCTTATTAACTTACATCTTGCTTACGTTATCCACCATATTGATTTGAGTCCTTTTATAGGTCACAATATTACTTGGCTTCGGATGCATAATCCCCATGTCTCATACTGTATATAGGTGGGTAATTTTATTCCACATTTCTTCATGGTACAACCCCCTTTTTTCAGGATCATTATACCTATATAGGACACAGCTTAATCTGCATTTTCCAACAACAACTAATTTATTTCTCTCAGCAGTCGGGTAGGCCTCCATCTCATATTCCTATATGTTCCTGTTCTCCTATCACATTACATTATTACCAATCTGGCTATCAAATTCCTGATATTCCTATGTAGTTACTATATTGTTTATTATTCTTTTTATATTATTTCCTTTTTTTGCAACATGATGTTATTGTTGTAACACAATACAATGACAAGTAATTGTGTGTGTATACAGTATCTATAATATAACGCTGGGAGCGTCACTCTGTCCGAAGCCTCTATAGACTGCGCAAGCGCAAGCGCCGGCGCAGTCTGGACCGCACAGAGCGACGCTCCCAGGAGATCGCGGTATGCGTAAGCGCTGAACGCACACCGCGATCTCCACCGGACAAGCAGGGACGAGCCAGGAGGCGGAGGGTGAGTATACTTACTTGACCCGTTCCACCGACGCGCTTCCGGGCCGTGACTGTCCCCCTGCTCCCGGAATCGGCGCCTGCGCAGTCCGCGCTTTCCGGCGCCATTTTCTTGAAGACACATTGCAGTGTCTTCAAGAAA
Organism: Ranitomeya variabilis; assembly: GCF_051348905.1. Lineage (NCBI taxonomy): Eukaryota > Metazoa > Chordata > Amphibia > Anura > Dendrobatidae > Ranitomeya > Ranitomeya variabilis. The sequence goes on from NC_135236.1 coordinate 425,558,299, forward strand.
ATGGCGCCGGAAAGCGCGGACTGCGCAAGCGCCGACTCCGGGAGCAGGACCAAGAAAATGGCCGCACCCAGCACAGCCGCCGCGCCCAGCACAGCCACGCACAGCCACGCACAGCCGCCGCACCCAGCACAGCCGACCATAGCCGCCCACAGCCACGCACAGGCGCCCACAGCCACGCACAGCCGCCGCACCCAGCACAGCTGCCCACAGCCACCCATAGCCACGCACAGCCGCCGCACCCAGCACAGCCGACCACAGCCACGCACAGCCGCCGCACCCAGCACAGCCACGCACAGCCGCCGCACCCAGCACAGCCGACCACAGCCGCCGCACCCACCACAGCCGCCGCACCCAGCACAGCCGCCCACAGCCACGCACAGCCGACCACAGCCACGCACAGCCGTCGCACCCAGCACAGCCGCCCACAGCCACGTACAGCCACCCATAGCCACACACAGCCGCCGCACCCAGCACAGCCGCCGCACCCAGCACAGCCGCCCACAGCCACGCACAGCCCACAGCCACGCACAGCCGCCGCACCCAGCACAGCCACCCACAGCCACGTACAGCCACCCATAGCCACGCACAGCCGCCGCACCCAGCACAGCTGCCCACAGCCACCCATAGCCACGCACAGCCGCCGCACCCAGCACAGCCGACCACAGCCACGCACAGCCGCCGCACCCAGCACAGCCACGCACAGCCGCCGCACCCAGCACAGCCGACCACAGCCGCCGCACCCAGCACAGCCGCCCACAGCCACGCACAGCCGACCACAGCCACGCACAGCCGCCGCACCCAGCACAGCCGCCCACAGCCACGTACAGCCACCCATAGCCACACACAGCCGCCGCACCCAGCACAGCCGCCGCACCCAGCACAGCCGCCCACAGCCACGCACAGCCCACAGCCACGCACAGCCGCCGCACCCAGCACAGCCGCCCACAGCCACGTACAGCCACCCATAGCCACACACAGCCGCCGCACCCAGCACAGCCGCCGCACCCAGCACAGCCGCCCACAGCCACGCACAGCCCACAGCCACGCACAGCCGCTGCACCCAGCACAGCCACCCACAGCCGCCGCACCCAGCACAGCCGCCGCACCCAGCACATCCGCCGCACCCAGCACAGCCATGCACAGCCGCCACAGCCGCCTACAGCCACGCACAGCCTCCCACAGCCACGCACAGCCGCCCACAGCCACGGACAGCCGCCGCACCCAGCACAGCCGCCGCACCCAGCACAGCCGCCCACAGCCACGCACAGCCGCCGCACCCAGCACAGCCGACCACAGCCACGCACAGCCGCCGCACCCAGCACAGCCGCCCACAGCCACGCACAGCCGCCGCACCCAGCACAGCCGCCCACAGCCACGCACAGCCCACAGCCACGCACAGCCGCCGCACCCAGCACAGCCACCCACAGCCGCTGCACCCAGCACAGCCGCCGCACCCAGCACATCCGCCGCACCCAGCACAGCCATGCACAGCCGCCTACAGCCACGCACAGCCGCCTACAGCCACGCACAGCCGCCCACAGCCACGGACAGCCGCCGCACCCAGCACAGCCGCCCACAGCCACGCACAGCCACCCATAGCCACGCACAGCCGCCGCACCCAGCACAGCCGACCACAGCCACGCACAGCCGCCGCACCCAGCACAGCCGCCCACAGCCACGCACAGCCGCCGCACCCAGCACAGCCGACCACAGCCGCCGCACCCAGCACAGCCGCCCACAGCCACGCACAGCCGCACCCAGCACAGCCGACCACAGCCACGCACAGCCGCCGCACCCAGCACAGCCGCCCACAGCCACGTACAGCCACCCATAGCCACGCACAGCCGCCGCACCCAGCACAGCCGCCGCACCCAGCACAGCTGCCCACAGCCACGCACAGCCACGCACAGCCGCCGCACCCAGCACAGCCACCCACAGCCGCCGCACCCAGCACAGCCGCCGCACCCAGCACATCCGCCGCACCCAGCACAGCCATGCACAGCCGCCACAGCCACGCACAGCCGCCTACAGCCACGCACAGCCTCCCACAGCCACGCACAGCCGCCCACAGCCACGGACAGCCGCCGCACCCAGCACAGCCGCCGCACCCAGCACAGCCGCCCACAGCCACGCACAGCCGCCCACAGCCACGCACAGCCGCCGCACCCAGCACAGCCACGCACAGCCGCCCACAGCCGCCGCACCCAGCACAGCCACCCACAGCCACGCACAACCGCTGCACCCAGCACAGCCACCCACAGCCGCCGCACCCAGCACAGCCGCCGCACCCAGCACATCCGCCGCACCCAGCACAGCCGCCGCACCCAGCACAGCCACGCACAGCCGCCACAGCCATGCACAGCCTCCGCACCCAGCACAGCCACGCACAGCCGCCTACAGCCACGGACAGCCGCCGCACCCAGCACAGCCACCGCACCCAGCACAGCCGCCGCACCCAGCACAGCCGCCCACAGCCACGCACAGCCGCCGCACCCAGCACAGCCTCCCACAGCCACGCACAGCCGCCTACAGCCACGCACAGCCGCTGCACCCAGCACAGCCGCTGCACCCAGCACAGCCACCGCACCCAGCACAGCCGTCCACAGCTGCCGCACCCAGCACAGCCGCCCGCACCCAGCACAGCCACGTCACATACAGCCGCCCGCACTCAGCACAGCCACATACAGCCGCCCGCACTCAGCACAGCCGCCCGCACTCAGCACAGCCGCCCGCACTGATGGGGGCGCAGGATGGAGCAGCACGTGATAGGATGGGGGCGCAGGATGGGAGCACATGACAGGATGGGGATGAGGATGGAGCAGCACATGACATGGTGGAGCAGCACATGACAGGATGGGGGCGCAGGATGGAGCAGCACATGACACAGTGGAGCAGCACATGACAGGATGGGGATGCAGGATGGAGCAGCACATGACACGGTGGAGCAGCACATGACAGGATGGGGGCGCAGGATGGAGCAGCACATGACACGGTGGAGCAGCACATGACAGGATGGGGGCGCAGGATGGAGCAGCATATGACAGGATAGGAGCAGCACATACCAGGATGGAGACCATATTCCAATATAAATGCTCGCCACCCGGGCGTAGAACGGGTTCAATAGCTAGTATATATATAATCTAGTATACTGAGGAAGGACGTGTATGACCGAAACGTTTGGATTGTACTACTTCTGGATTACATTAAAAATTTGCTTCAAAGATACTTAAGTTGAGTGCCAAGTTTATTACACTTTATATTCACTGGACTGGTTTGGAACCCTACTTGAGCTCCACTCCGTTGTGCCACGGTTTCTCTTACTCCTAGAAAAATGCAAATTGTCTCTCCAGAGAGGAAGAGGACTAGAACTCTAGTGCCACCTATTGGAAGTACCAATCCTGACAGTCAATGTCGACCCTTTAACGAGCCTTGTCACATGACTTAGGATAAGAGCCAAACCAGATCTCAATTTGCAGACAATGTGTTTTGGGGTACTGCCCCTCGTCAGTGCAAAGTGGAGATCTGGTTTGGCTGGGTGAGTGGCGTCTGACCGGGATCCAAGAAGTATCGTTTCTTCTTGCGGAGAGTGACATGTTTAGCATGTCGAGATGAGGAGGTTTAAAGCCGCAGTGCTCCTCTGGGAAATATGCAACATGCAGACATTGACTGTTAGGATTGCTACTTCCAATAGTTGGCACTAGAGTTCTAGTTCTCTTCCTCTCTGAAGAGACAAGTTGCATATTTCCCAAAGGAGCATTGCGGCTTTAAGTCTCCTCATCTCAACATGCTTAACATGTCACTCTCCGCAAGGAGAAACCATACTTCTTGGTCTCCTAGAAAAACAAAGCTTCATGCGATGATGGATGAGGTGGTGGCACAGGAGGAAGAGGAGGAGGAACAGGGACCATTCACAACATTATCAGGCCAGGCATCCAAACATATCTTGGAGGATGGGTTTCTGTGCAAACAGTGGGCAGATACACAAATTTCCAGCCAGGGGAAAGTTTTGGAGGATGAGGGGAGGAGGAGGATAAGTAACAAGGTGTTTACAGCAGGGTGGCACTCAAAGCAGCTCATGGGCATCACTGGAACATGGCTGGGGGATACAGATGATACAGACTATACAAAGGACCCAGACAATACACCTCCCACTGAAGACAGCTTGTCATTGCCTCTGGGTAGCCTGGCACTCAGGTAATACATGCTGTTATTAGGGTTGAGCGACTTTCATTTTTTTAAGATCGAGTAGGGTTTTGGGAAACCCGATTTTGTCCAGAGTCGAGTCGAGTGCAGTCGGCCGATTATCGCTAAAAGTCGGGGATCGACCGAAACACGAAACCCAATGCAAGTCAATGGGGAAGCATAGTCGGCAGTGAGTGGAGGCCAGGAAAACACCTACAGTGCCCATTTTAATGCCAAAAACATCCATTCTTGTTTCTGAAGCTTGCCAATCTTAATTAACTGTATAATAATAGTTGGGCATAGGGAATTGGGGGAAAGTTGTGGGGGGAGTAGGGCTGGCTCAAGTTTTTCGTGGGCCCAGGAAATGCGGACTACGTCACGGCGGTGTTGCAGGGAAAGGTAAGTATTTAAAAGTTGCAAGTGCTGTGATCCTGAGCAAGCAGGGGGGGCCCACTCGTTCGCATTGCCACTGGCACAGGGCCCCTCAAAGTACGGCGGTGTGTTTGCATGGCGGGGGCGCCTCCCACCAGCAGCGACACTTTTGCGTACTCTGAGGGGCCCTGTGCCAGTGACGTCGCCAACGAGTATGCCCCCCCACCTGATGAAGGAACCTGCACTTTCATCTGCACCTTCCTCTTTGTCCCTGTGTAAGGTGGTATAACATGCGGGAAGGGGAACCTTACTTTCAGCAGGGACAGATTCTGGCTGTGTAGAGTACAAGGGGAATGTAGTGGTCTAGGTCAATGTACCAGCAGACTCATTTAGCAGTGGCTGGGCAATGGGCAGGATGAGGAGGAAACAGATATAGGGCCAAAGAATAAAGTAGGCTACATGCAGTTCAAAATTGGTAACAGGACTAAACAGGCGGCATTGCTTTGTTCAGTGGAGTAGCAAACCCAAGAGCAGCAGACACTGTTTCAAGGGCCTAACCACACTAGTAGGCCAAATGCAGTTTAATATCTGATAGTATAGGGCGAAAGCCAGAATGTGGAAGCTCAGCTTTGTTCAGTTGAGGACAACACCAGGGAGGGGCAGACACCTTTAGTAGGCCGGAAAAGCCTATTGCATTTTTTAAAATGGTAATTTGGAGCAGAAGGTTGAAGCTCAGCTTTATTTAGTTGAGGGCAACACCAGGGAGGGGCAGAAGCCGTTAGTAGGCCCTAACCACCATTTTTTTTTTTAAAACCACTTAATGAGAGCCGGAAGGTTGAAGCTCAGCTTTATTTAGTTGAGGACAACACCAGGCAGGGGCACACAGACAGACACCTTTAGTAGGCCGGAAAAGCCTATTGCATTTTTCAAAATGGTAATTTGGAGCAGAAGGTTGAAGCTCAACTTTATTTAGTTGAGGGCAACACCAGGCAGGGGCACACAGACAGACACCTTTAGTAGGCTGGAAAAGCCTATTGCATTTTTTAAAATGGTAATTTGGAGCAGAAGGTTGAAGCTCAGCTTTATTTAGTTGAGGACAACACCAGGCAGGGGCACACAGACAGACACCTTTAGTAGGCCGGAAAAGCCTATTGCATTTTTCAAAATGGTAATTTGGAGCAGAAGGTTGAAGCTCAGCTTTATTTAGTTGAGGGCAACACCAGGGAGGGGCAGAAGCCGTTAGTAGGCCCTAACCACCATTTTTTTTTTTAAAACCACTTAATGAGAGCCGGAAGGTTGAAGCTCAGCTTTATTTAGTTGAGGACAACACCAGGCAGGGGCACACAGACAGACACCTTTAGTAGGCCGGAAAAGCCTATTGCATTTTTCAAAATGGTAATTTGGAGCAGAAGGTTGAAGCTCAGCTTTATTTAGTTGAGGGCAACACCAGGCAGGGGCACACAGACAGACACCTTTAGTAGGCCGGAAAAGCCTATTGCATTTTTCAAAATGGTAATTTGGAGCAGAAGGTTGAAGCTCAGCTTTATTTAGTTGAGGGCAACACCAGGGAGGGGCAGAAGCCGTTAGTAGGCCCTAACCACCATTTTTTTTTTTTAAAACCACTTAATGAGAGCCGGAAGGTTGAAGCTCAGCTTTATTTAGTTGAGGACAACACCAGGGAGGGGCAGAAGCCGTTAGTAGGCCCTAACCACCATTTTTTTTTTTAAAACCACTTAATGAGAGCCGGAAGGTTGAAGCTCAGCTTTATTTAGTTGAGGACAACACCAGGCAGGGGCACACAGACAGACACCTTTAGTAGGCCGGAAAAGCCTATTGCATTTTTCAAAATGGTAATTTGGAGCAGAAGGTTGAAGCTCAGCTTTATTTAGTTGAGGGCAACACCAGGCAGGGGCACACAGACAGACACCTTTAGTAGGCCGGAAAAGCCTATTGCATTTTTCAAAATGGTAATTTGGAGCAGAAGGTTGAAGCTCAGCTTTATTTAGTTGAGGGCAACACCAGGGAGGGGCAGAAGCCGTTAGTAGGCCCTAACCACCATTTTTTTTTTTTAAAACCACTTAATGAGAGCCGGAAGGTTGAAGCTCAGCTTTATTTAGTTGAGGACAACACCAGGCAGGGGCACACAGACAGACACCTTTAGTAGGCCGGAAAAGCCTATTGCATTTTTCAAAATGGTAATTTGGAGCAGAAGGTTGAAGCTCAGCTTTATTTAGTTGAGGGCAACACCAGGCAGGGGCACACAGACAGACACCTTTAGTAGGCCGGAAAAGCCTATTGCATTTTTCAAAATGGTAATTTGGAGCAGAAGGTTGAAGCTCAGCTTTATTTAGTTGAGGGCAACACCAGGGAGGGGCAGAAGCCGTTAGTAGGCCCTAACCACCATTTTTTTTTTTTAAAACCACTTAATGAGAGCCGGAAGGTTGAAGCTCAGCTTTATTTAGTTGAGGACAACACCAGGCAGGGGCACACAGACAGACACCTTTAGTAGGCCGGAAAAGCCTATTGCATTTTTCAAAATGGTAATTTGGAGCAGAAGGTTGAAGCTCAGCTTTATTTAGTTGAGGGCAACACCAGGCAGGGGCACACAGACAGACACCTTTAGTAGGCCGGAAAAGCCTATTGCATTTTTCAAAATGGTAATTTGGAGCAGAAGGTTGAAGCTCAGCTTTATTTAGTTGAGGGCAACACCAGGGAGGGGCAGAAGCCGTTAGTAGGCCCTAACCACCATTTTTTTTTTTTAAAACCACTTAATGAGAGCCGGAAGGTTGAAGCTCAGCTTTATTTAGTTGAGGACAACACCAGGCAGGGGCACACAGACAGACACCTTTAGTAGGCCGGAAAAGCCTATTGCATTTTTCAAAATGGTAATTTGGAGCAGAAGGTTGAAGCTCAGCTTTATTTAGTTGAGGGCAACACCAGGCAGGGGCACACAGACAGACACCTTTAGTAGGCCGGAAAAGCCTATTGCATTTTTCAAAATGGTAATTTGGAGCAGAAGGTTGAAGCTCAGCTTTATTTAGTTGAGGGCAACACCAGGGAGGGGCAGAAGCCGTTAGTAGGCCCTAACCACCATTTTTTTTTTTTAAAACCACTTAATGAGAGCCGGAAGGTTGAAGCTCAGCTTTATTTAGTTGAGGACAACACCAGGGAGGGGCAGAAGCCGTTAGTAGGCCCTAACCACCATTTTTTTTTTTTAAAACCACTTAATGAGAGCCGGAAGGTTGAAGCTCAGCTTTATTTAGTTGAGGACAACACCAGGCAGGGGCACACAGACAGACACCTTTAGTAGGCCGGAAAAGCCTATTGCATTTTTCAAAATGGTAATTTGGAGCAGAAGGTTGAAGCTCAGCTTTATTTAGTTGAGGGCAACACCAGGGAGGGGCAGAAGCCGTTAGTAGGCCCTAACCACCATTTTTTTTTTTTAAAACCACTTAATGAGAGCCGGAAGGTTGAAGCTCAGCTTTATTTAGTTGAGGACAACACCAGGCAGGGGCACACAGACAGACACCTTTAGTAGGCCGGAAAAGCCTATTGCATTTTTCAAAATGGTAATTTGGAGCAGAAGGTTGAAGCTCAGCTTTATTTAGTTGAGGGCAACACCAGGGAGGGGCAGAAGCCGTTAGTAGGCCCTAACCACCATTTTTTTTTTTTAAACCCACTTAATGAGAGCCGGAAGGTTGAAGCTCAGCTTTATTTAGTTGAGGACAACACCAGGGAGGGGCAGAAGCCGTTAGTAGGCCCTAACCACCATTTTTTTTTTTAAAACCACTTAATGAGAGCCGGAAGGTTGAAGCTCAGCTTTATTTAGTTGAGGACAACACCAGGCAGGGGCACACAGACAGACACCTTTAGTAGGCCGGAAAAGCCTATTGCATTTTTCAAAATGGTAATTTGGAGCAGAAGGTTGAAGCTCAGCTTTATTTAGTTGAGGGCAACACCAGGCAGGGGCACACAGACAGACACCTTTAGTAGGCCGGAAAAGCCTATTGCATTTTTCAAAATGGTAATTTGGAGCAGAAGGTTGAAGCTCAGCTTTATTTAGTTGAGGGCAACACCAGGCAGGGGCACACAGACAGACACCTTTAGTAGGCCGGAAAAGCCTATTGCATTTTTCAAAATGGTAATTTGGAGCAGAAGGTTGAAGCTCAGCTTTATTTAGTTGAGGGCAACACCAGGGAGGGGCAGAAGCCGTTAGTAGGCCCTAACCACCATTTTTTTTTTTTAAAACCACTTAATGAGAGCCGGAAGGTTGAAGCTCAGCTTTATTTAGTTGAGGACAACACCAGGGAGGGGCAGAAGCCGTTAGTAGGCCCTAACCACCATTTTTTTTTTTAAAACCACTTAATGAGAGCCGGAAGGTTGAAGCTCAGCTTTATTTAGTTGAGGACAACACCAGGCAGGGGCACACAGACAGACACCTTTAGTAGGCCGGAAAAGCCTATTGCATTTTTCAAAATGGTAATTTGGAGCAGAAGGTTGAAGCTCAGCTTTATTTAGTTGAGGGCAACACCAGGCAGGGGCACACAGACAGACACCTTTAGTAGGCCGGAAAAGCCTATTGCATTTTTCAAAATGGTAATTTGGAGCAGAAGGTTGAAGCTCAGCTTTATTTAGTTGAGGGCAACACCAGGCAGGGGCACACAGACAGACACCTTTAGTAGGCCGGAAAAGCCTATTGCATTTTTCAAAATGGTAATTTGGAGCAGAAGGTTGAAGCTCAGCTTTATTTAGTTGAGGGCAACACCAGGGAGGGGCAGAAGCCGTTAGTAGGCCCTAACCAAAGTTGAAGGCCAAATGCAGTTTAATTTCTGATACTATAGGCCGAAAGCCAGAAGGTGGAAGCTCCGATTTAGACAGTGGAGGACAATTTGAATTAGGGACTGCAGACAGACTTAGTAGGCTGTCCCCTGTGGACCATGCATCCACCACATTAACCCATTGCGCCGTAATGGACACGTAATCTTCCGTGGCCATGCCTACAGGTCCATGCGTCTGTTGTCAGGTGCACCTTTGTACTCACAGATTGCCAGAGTGCATGGACAATGCGGTCTTCTACATGCTGGTGGAGGGTTGGGATGGCTTTTCTCGCAAAAGAAGTGTCGACTGGTTAGCTTGTAGCGTGGTACAGCGTAGTCCATCATGGCCTTATTAATAGTAAATAAAATATATAACTAGGCTCTACGAACTTTTAAATAGGTTCCAGGGGTACACGGGCAGCATTGGTGTGGTCAGTGGAGGAGTATTGCAAGTAGGGGCTGCAGACAGGCTATCAAAGGCCTAAAATAACAAACAGTAGGCAGTCATGGCAGTTTTACATCGGTTACATGGATAGACGGGCAGGCAGCTTGGTGGTGAGTGGAGGAGTATTTAAAGTAGGGACCGCAGACAGGCTATCAAAGGCCTAACATAACAAACAATAGGCTCATGGCAGTTTTACAGCGGTTACATGGATACACGGGCAGGCAGCTTGGTGGTCAGTGGAGGAGTATTTAAAGTAGGGACCGCAGACAGGCTTCAAAGGCCTAACATAAGAAAATGGGCTGGCTGTAGGCACTTTATAATTGGTTCCAGGGGTACACGGGCAGCAGTGGTCTGGTCAGTGGAGGACTAGTGGAAGGAGGGACCGCAGACAGGCTTCAAAGGCCTAAAATAACAAACAATAGGCTCATGGCAGTTTTACAGCGGTTACATGGATACACGGGCAGGCAGCTTGGTGGTGGTGAGTGGAGGAGTATTTAAAGTAGGGACCGCAGACAGGCTATCAAAGGCCTAAAATAACAAACAATAGGCTCATGGCAGTTTTACAGCGGTTACATGGATACACGGGCAGGCAGCTTGGTGGTCAGTGGAGGAGTATTTAAAGTAGGGACCGCAGACAGGCTTCAAAGGCCTAACATAAGAAAATGGGCTGGCTGTAGGCACTTATAATTGGTTCCAGGGGTACACGGGCAGCAGTGGTCTGGTCAGTGGAGGACTAGTGGAAGGAGGGACCGCAGACAGGCTTCAAAGGCCTAAAATAACAAACAATAGGCTCATGGCAGTTTTACAGCGGTTACATGGATACACAGGCAGGCACTCCAGGCAGCATTGTGGTCAGTGGAGGAGTATTGCAAGTAGGGGCCGCAGACAGGCTATCAAAGGCCTAAAATAACAAACAATAGGCTCATTGCAGTTTTACAGCGGTTACATGGATAGACGGGCAGGCAGCTTGGTGGTGAGTGGAGGAGTATTTAAAGTAGGGACCGCAGACAGGCTATCAAAGGCCTAACATAACAAACAATAGGCTCATGGCAGTTTTACAGCGGTTACATGGATACACGGGCAGGCAGCTTGGTGGTCAGTGGAGGAGTATTTAAAGTAGGGACCGCAGACAGGCTTCAAAGGCCTAACATAAGAAAATGGGCTGGCTGTAGGCACTTTATAATTGGTTCCAGGGGTACACGGGCAGCAGTGGTCTGGTCAGTGGAGGACTAGTGGAAGGAGGGACCGCAGACAGGCTTCAAAGGCCTAAAATAACAAACAATAGGCTCATGGGAGTTTTACAGCGGTTACATGGATACACGGGCAGGCAACTTGGTGGTGGTGAGTGGAGGAGTATTTAAAGTAGGGACCGCAGACAGGCTATCAAAGGCCTAAAATAACAAACAATAGGCTCATGGCAGCTTTACAGCGGTTACATGGATACACAGGCAGCTTGGTGGTGAGTGGAGGAGTAGTGCAAGGAGTGTCTGTCCCAGTACTCCCAAAATATAAATAGATGTTAATGTCTCGCAAAACAACCACAACAAAAAAAAAGGTGGCATACTTAGGTACAGGGGTGGGCTCATCTACTGAGTTTCTGACATAGTAATTTGGCAGTAACTATTTAATGGTGCCAATATAGGACACAGACACAGACTACTTTAAGTTGCATCATAGATGTCTACAAATTTGTATTGTCAGTGCCAGACATTGAATGATGTCAGCGAATAGACTAAAGATTGGTGGAGCTGTGCGACATAATTTTGGACGTGGTAGAGCACATTTTGAGCTGGGGTAGGGGGGAACTCTCTTGAGGCCGGCGGGACCGCCCCAGGGCCCCTCATGTTACAACGGTGTGTCTGACGTTGGGTGCGCACCACCACCGCCAGAGACACTACATTGTACTATGAGGGACCCAGTAGCAATGCCGTCAACCAAAAGCGAGCACACCCACCTCTTCAGACAAACAGCAGTCTCACGGGTGCTTGCGCCAAGTCGCGATACCACGGCCCCGTGTGGGGAGTTTTGCCATTTAGGGAGGTGTAAACATGTCGTATGCTGTACAATCAGCTGCAGCAAATTAGACATTAGAAAAGTAATTCACAGGCAAGAGCTTTTCATAGGAAAGCTAGGTGTCGGCCGGGCAAGGTGGGGCAAAAGATTTCGAAATCCAGTTGTGGTTCATTTTAATGAATGTTAGATCGTCAACATTTTGGGTAGCCAGACGAGTCCTTTTTTCGGTTAATATTGAACCTGCAGCACTGAATACTCTTTCTGATAGGACACTTGCTGCCGGGCAAGCAAGCTCCTGCAATGCATATTCTGCCAATTCTGGCCAGGTGTCTAATTTGGAGGCCCAGTAATCAAATGGGAATGACGGTTGAGGGAGAACATCGATAAGGGATGAAAAATAGTTAGTAACCATACTGGACAAATGTTGTCTCCTGTCACTTTCAATTGATGCAGCAGTACCTGTCCTGTCTGCGGTCATAGCAAAATCACTCCACAACCTGGTCAGAAAACCCCTCTGTCCAACGCCACTTCTGATGTGTGCACCCCTAACACTCCTAGTCTGCTGCCCCCTGGAGCTCGTGTGAGAACGATCACGTGCGCTGTGTGCTGGGAATGCCTGAAGCAAACGGTCAACAAGAGTTGATTGGTTGCTAATATTAGTTCCAAGTTCTCATGTGGCATAATATTTTGCAATTTGCCTTTATAGCGTGGATCAAGGAGGCAGGCCAACCAGTAATCGTCATCGTTCATCATTTTCGTAATGCGTGTGTCCCTTTTTAGGATACGTAAGGCATAATCCGCCATGTGGGCCAAAGTTCCAGTTGTCAAATCTCCGGTTGTGATTGGTTGAGGGGCAGTTGCAGGCAAATCTACGTCACTTGTGTCCCTCAAAAAACCAGAACCCGGCCGTGACACGCAACCAATTTCCTGTGCCCCCGGGAAAGGTTCGGCATTAAAAATATACTCATCCCCATCATCCTCCTCGTCCTCCACCTCCTCTTCGCCCGCTACCTCGTCCTGTACACTGCCCTGACCAGACAATGGCTGACTGTCATCAAGGCTTTCCTCTTCCTCTGGTGCAGACGCCTGCTCCTTTATGTGCGTCAAACTTTGCATCAGCAGACGCATTAGGGGGATGCTCATGCTTATTACGGCGTTGTCTGCACTAACCAGCCGTGTGCATTCCTCAAAACACTGAAGGACTTGACACATGTCTTGTATCTTAGACCACTGCACACCTGACAACTCCATGTCTGCCATCCTACTGCCTGCCCGTGTATCCTCCCACAAATAAATAACAGCACGCCTCTGTTCGCACAGTCTCTGAAGCATGTGCAGTGTTGAGTTCCACCTTGTTGCAACGTCTATGATTAGGCGATGCTGGGGAAGGTTCAAAGACCGCTGATAGGTCTGCATACGGCTGGCGTGTACAGGCGAACGTCGGATATGTGAGCAAAGTGCACGCACTTTGAGGAGCAGGTCGGAGAACCCAGGATAAGTTTTCAATAAGCACTGCACCACCAGGTTTAAGGTGTGAGCCAGGCAAGGAATGTGTTTCAGTTGGGAAAGGGAGATGGCAGCCATGAAATTCCTTCCGTTATCACTCACTACCTTGCCTGCCTCAAGATCTACTGTGCCCAGCCACGACTGTGTTTCTTGTTGCAAGAACTCGGACAGAACTTCCGCGGTGTGTCTGTTGTCGCCCAAGCACTTCATAGCCAATACAGCCTGCTGACGCTTGGCAGTAGCTGGCCCATAATGGGACAACTGGTGTGCAACAGTGTCATCTGCCGATGGAGTGGTTGGCAGACTGCGTTCTGTGGAAGAGCTGTAGCTTCTGCAGGAGGACGAGGAGGAGGAGGAGGAGGGGGTGCGAACGCCTACAGCCAACTGTTTCCTAGACCGTGGGCTAGGCACAACTGTCCCTAAATTGATGTCGCCTGTGGACCCTGCATCCACCACATTCACCCAGTGTGCCGTGATGGACACATAACGTCCCTGGCCATGCCTACTGGTCCATGCATCTGTAGTCAGGTGCACCTTTGTACTCACAGATTGCCTGAGTGCATGGACGATGCGCTGTTTAACATGCTGGTGCAGGGCTGGGATGGCTTTTCTGGAAAAAAAGTGTCGACTGGGTAGCTCGTATCGTGGTTCAGCGTACTCCATCAGGGCTTTGAAAGCTTCGCTTTCAACTAACCGGTAGGGCATCATCTCTAACGAGATTAGTCTAGCTATGTGGGCGTTAAAACCCTGTGTACGCGGATGCGAGGATAAGTACTTCCTTTTTCTAACCAGAGTCTCATGTAGGGTGAGCTGGACTGGAGAGCTGGAGATCGTGGAACTTTCGGGTGTGCCGGTGTACATGGCAGACTGAGAGACGGTTGGAGACGGTATTGTTTCCGCCGGTGCCCTAGATGCAATATTTCCTCCTACAAAACTGGTGATTCCCTGACCCTGACTGCTTTTGGCTGGCAAAGAAACCTGCACAGATACTGCCGGTGGTGCGGAAAATGGTGGCCTTACAGTGACGGAAGGGATGTTGCGTTGCTGACTAGCTTCATTGGCCGAGGGTGCTACAACCTTGAGGGACGTTTGGTAGTTAGTCCAGGCTTGAAAATGCATGGTGGTTAAGTGTCTATGCATGCAACTAGTATTTAGACTTTTCAGATTCTGACCTCTGCTTAAGCTAGTTGAACATTTTTGACAGATGACTTTGCGCTGATCAGTTGGATGTTGTTTAAAAAAATGCCAGACTGCACTCTTCCTAGACTCGGATCCCTTTTCAGGGATTGCAGACTGAGCTTTAACCGGATGGCAACGCTGTGCTCCAACAGGTTTTGGCTTTGACACGCGTTTTGGGCCAGATACGGGCCCGGCAGATGGAACCTGTTGCGATGTTGATGCCTGCTGCGGCCCCTCCTCCACCTCCGCTTCTGAACTACTGCCGCCTGCACCCTGTTCCCCCAATGGCTGCCAATCGGGGTCAATAACTGGGTCATCTATTACCTCCTCTTCGAGCTCGTGTGCAACTTCGTCTGTGTCACTGTGTCGGTCGGTGGTATAGCGTTCTTGGCGGGGCAACATAGTCTCATCAGGGTCTGATTGTGGATCTGTACCCTGAGAGGGCAATGTGGTGGTCTGAGTCAAAGGAGCAGCATAGTACCCTGGCTGTGGCTGTGCATCAGTGCACTCCATGTCAGAATATACTTGTAATGGGCATGGCCTGTTAAATGTTTCACTTTCTAAGCCAGGGACGGTATGTGTAAAGAGCTCCATGGAGTGACCCGTTGTGTCGCCTGCTGCATCCTTCTCTCTTGTTGTAGTTTTTGCTGAGGAGGACAAGGAAGCGACTTGTCCCTGACCGTGAACATCCACAAGCGACGCGCTGCTTTTACATTTACCAGTTTCGGAAGAGGAGGCAAAAGAGCTAGAGGCTGAGTCTGCAATGTAAGCCAAAACTTGCTGTTGCTGCTCCGCCTTTAAAAGCGGTTTTCCTACTCCCAGAAAAGAGAGCGTTCGAGGCCTTGTGTAGCCTGACGACGAAACTGGCTCCACAGCTCCAGACTTAGGTGGAATATTTTTATCCCCACGACCACCTGATGCTCCACTACCACTACCATCATTACCAGCTGACAATGAACGCCCACGACGACCTCTTGCACCAGACTTCCTCATTGTTTTAAAATCTTAACCAAAGTAACTTTATTTGTTGCTGTCAAACAACTTACACGGTGAGCTATAACTTCAGTATGATTTCAATATCCCTTAACAGGTTGGTGAGACCACAAGGAAAATCAGGCACAATGTTACACACTCTGTTTTCTGTGGCACAAAATCACAGAGATGACACACACGCAGGACTGTCACTCAAGCACTAATGTCAATATTAATCTCCCACCTAATTTATGTATTTTTTTTTTTCAGGGAGACTTTAGAAACCAAATAATAAGAAAAAAAATAAATAAATAAATAGGCTTTCTATAGCCCACTGAATGAGAGATAGCACACACAGCAGTGGCACACAAGCCCTGACTGAGGCCAATATTTTTCTCCCACTGATTGATGTAGTGTTTTTGTGTTGAGGTAGATTTTAGAACACAAATCAAGGAAAAAAAAAAAAAAAGCTTTCTATGGCCCACTGAATGAGAGAGGTGGCACACCCAGGAGTCAAGACTGGCACACAAGCTGAAAGGGCAATATTACTCTCCCACTGTTTTTTGTATGTTTTTTTTTTTTTTTCAGGGAGACTTTAGAAACCAAATGATATTAAAAAAACAAAAAAAAAATAGCCTTTCTATGGCCCACTGAATGAGAGAGAGAGGTGGCACACCCAGGAGTCAAGACTGGCACACAAGCTGAAAGGGCAATATTACTCTCCCACTGTTTTTTTATGTATTTTTTGTTTTTTAAGGGAGACTTTAGAAACCCAATAATATTTAAAAAAAAAAATAAATAGGCTTTCTATGGCCCACTGAATGAGAGGGAGAGAGGTGGCACACCCAGGAGTCAAGACTGGCACACAAGCTGAAAGGGCAATATTACTCTCCCACTGTTTTTTTAGGTTTTGGTTTTTTTTTCAGGGAGACTTTAGAAACCAAATAATATTAAAAAAAAAAAAAAAAAATAGGCTTGCTATAGCCCACTGAATGAGAGATAGCACACACAGCAGTGGCACACAAGCCCTGACTGAGGCCAATATTTTTCTCCCACTGATTGATGTAGTGTTTTTGTGTTGAGGTAGAATTTAGAACACAAATCACGGAAAAAATAAATAGGCTTTCTATGGCCCACTGAATGAAAGGGAGAGAGGTGGCACACCCAGGAGTCAAGACTGGCACACAAGCTGAAAGGGCAATATTACTCTCCCACTGTTTTTTGTATGTTTTTTTTTTTTTTCAGGGAGACTTTAGAAACCAAATAATATTAAAAAAACCAAAAAAAAATAGCCTTTCTATGGCCCACTGAATGAGAGAGAGAGGTGGCACACCCAGGAGTCAAGACTGGCACACAAGCTGAAAGGGCAATATTACTCTCCCACTGTTTTTTTATGTATTTTTTGTTTTTTAAGGGAGACTTTAGAAACCCAATAATATTTAAAAAAAAAATAAATAGGCTTTCTATGGCCCACTGAATGAAAGGGAGAGAGGTGGCACACCCAGGAGTCAAGACTGGCACACAAGCTGAAAGGGCAATATTACTCTCCCACTGTTTTTTGTATGTTTTTTTTTTTTTTTCAGGGAGACTTTAGAAACCAAATAATATTAAAAAAACAAAAAAAAAAATAGCCTTTCTATGGCCCACTGAATGAGAGAGAGAGGTGGCACACCCAGGAGTCAAGACTGGCACACAAGCTGAAAGGGCAATATTACTCTCCCACTGTTTTTTTATGTATTTTTTGTTTTTTAAGGGAGACTTTAGAAACCCAATAATATTTTTTTTTTAAAAATAAATAGGCTTTCTATGGCCCACTGAATGAAAGGGAGAGAGGTGGCACACCCAGGAGTCAAGACTGGCACACAAGCTGAAAGGGCAATATTACTCTCCCACTGTTTTTTGTATGTTTTTTTTTTTTTTTCAGGGAGACTTTAGAAACCAAATAATATTAAAAAAACAAAAAAAAAAATAGCCTTTCTATGGCCCACTGAATGAGAGAGAGAGGTGGCACACCCAGGAGTCAAGACTGGCACACAAGCTGAAAGGGCAATATTACTCTCCCACTGTTTTTTTATGTATTTTTTGTTTTTTAAGGGAGACTTTAGAAACCCAATAATATTTAAAAAAAAAAATAAATAGGCTTTCTATGGCCCACTGAATGAAAGGGAGAGAGGTGGCACACCCAGGAGTCAAGACTGGCACACAAGCTGAAAGGGCAATATTACTCTCCCACTGTTTTTTTAGGTTTTTTTTTTTTTTTCAGGGAGACTTTAGAAACCAAATAATATAAAAAAAAAAAAAAAATAGGCTTGCTATAGCCCACTGAATGAGAGATAGCACACACAGCAGTGGCACACAAGCCCTGACTGAGGCCAATATTTTTCTCCCACTGATTGATGTAGTGTTTTTGTGTTGAGGTAGAATTTAGAACACAAATCACGGAAAAAATAAATAGGCTTTCTATGGCCCACTGAATGAAAGGGAGAGAGGTGGCACACCCAGGAGTCAAGACTGGCACACAAGCTGAAAGGGCAATATTACTCTCCCACTGTTTTTTTATGTATTTTTTGTTTTTTAAGGGAGACTTTAGAAACCCAATAATATTTTTTTTAAAAAAATAAATAGGCTTTCTATGGCCCACTGAATGAAAGGGAGAGAGGTGGCACACCCAGGAGTCAAGACTGGCACACAAGCTGAAAGGGCAATATTACTCTCCCACTGTTTTTTGTATGTTTTTTTTTTTTTTTCAGGGAGACTTTAGAAACCAAATAATATTAAAAAAAAAAAAAAAAAAATAGCCTTTCTATGGCCCACTGAATGAGAGAGAGAGGTGGCACACCCAGGAGTCAAGACTGGCACACAAGCTGAAAGGGCAATATTACTCTCCCACTGTTTTTTTATGTATTTTTTGTTTTTTAAGGGAGACTTTAGAAACCCAATAATATTTTAAAAAAAAAATAAATAGGCTTTCTATGGCCCACTGAATGAAAGGGAGAGAGGTGGCACACCCAGGAGTCAAGACTGGCACACAAGCTGAAAGGGCAATATTACTCTCCCACTGTTTTTTTAGGTTTTGTTTTTTTTTTCAGGGAGACTTTAGAAACCAAATAATATAAAAAAAAAAAAAAAATAGGCTTGCTATAGCCCACTGAATGAGAGATAGCACACACAGCAGTGGCACACAAGCCCTGACTGAGGCCAATATTTTTCTCCCACTGATTGATGTAGTGTTTTTGTGTTGAGGTAGAATTTAGAACACAAATCACGGAAAAAATAAATAGGCTTTCTATGGCCCACTGAATGAAAGGGAGAGAGGTGGCACACCCAGGAGTCAAGACTGGCACACAAGCTGAAAGGGCAATATTACTCTCCCACTGTTTTTTGTATGTTTTTTTTTTTTTTTCAGGGAGACTTTAGAAACCAAATAATATTAAAAAAAACAAAAAAAAAATAGCCTTTCTATGGCCCACTGAATGAGAGAGAGAGGTGGCACACCCAGGAGTCAAGACTGGCACACAAGCTGAAAGGGCAATATTACTCTCCCACTGTTTTTTGTATGTTTTTTTTTTTTTTTCAGGGAGACTTTAGAAACCAAATAATATTAAAAAAACCAAAAAAAAAATAGCCTTTCTATGGCCCACTGAATGAGAGAGAGAGGTGGCACACCCAGGAGTCAAGACTGGCACACAAGCTGAAAGGGCAATATTACTCTCCCACTGTTTTTTTTATGTATTTTTTGTTTTTTAAGGGAGACTTTAGAAACCCAATAATATTTAAAAAAAAAAATAAATAGGCTTTCTATGGCCCACTGAATGAAAGGGAGAGAGGTGGCACACCCAGGAGTCAAGACTGGCACACAAGCTGAAAGGGCAATATTACTCTCCCACTGTTTTTTGTATGTTTTTTTTTTTTTTTCAGGGGAGACTTTAGAAACCAAATAATATTAAAAAAACCAAAAAAAAAATAGCCTTTCTATGGCCCACTGAATGAGAGAGAGAGGTGGCACACCCAGGAGTCAAGACTGGCACACAAGCTGAAAGGGCAATATTACTCTCCCACTGTTTTTTTATGTATTTTTTGTTTTTTAAGGGAGACTTTAGAAACCCAATAATATTTAAAAAAATAAATAAATAGGCTTTCTATGGCCCACTGAATGAAAGGGAGAGAGGTGGCACACCCAGGAGTCAAGACTGGCACACAAGCTGAAAGGGCAATATTACTCTCCCACTGTTTTTTGTATGTTTTTTTTTTTTTTTTCAGGGAGACTTTAGAAACCAAATAATATTAAAAAAACCAAAAAAAAAAATAGCCTTTCTATGGCCCACTGAATGAGAGAGAGAGGTGGCACACCCAGGAGTCAAGACTGGCACACAAGCTGAAAGGGCAATATTACTCTCCCACTGTTTTTTTATGTATTTTTTGTTTTTTAAGGGAGACTTTAGAAACCCAATAATATTTAAAAAAAAAAATAAATAGGCTTTCTATGGCCCACTGAATGAAAGGGAGAGAGGTGGCACACCCAGGAGTCAAGACTGGCACACAAGCTGAAAGGGCAATATTACTCTCCCACTGTTTTTTTATGTATTTTTTGTTTTTTAAGGGAGACTTTAGAAACCCAATAATATTTAAAAAAATAAATAAATAGGCTTTCTATGGCCCACTGAATGAAAGGGAGAGAGGTGGCACACCCAGGAGTCAAGACTGGCACACAAGCTGAAAGGGCAATATTACTCTCCCACTGCTTTTTGTATGTTTTTTTTTTTTTTTTCAGGGAGACTTTAGAAACCAAATAATATTAAAAAAAACAAAAAAAAAATAGCCTTTCTATGGCCCACTGAATGAGAGAGAGAGGTGGCACACCCAGGAGTCAAGACTGGCACACAAGCTGAAAGGGCAATATTACTCTCCCACTGTTTTTTTATGTATTTTTTGTTTTTTAAGGGAGACTTTAGAAACCCAATAATATTTAAAAAAAAAAATAAATAGGCTTTCTATGGCCCACTGAATGAGAGGGAGAGAGGTGGCATACCCAGGAGTCAAGACTGGCACACAAGCTGAAAGGGCAATATTACTCTCCCACTGTTTTTTTAGGTTTTTTTTTTTTTTTCAGGGAGACTTTAGAAACCAAATAATATTAAAAAAAAAAAAAAAAAAATAGGCTTGCTATAGCCCACTGAATGAGAGATAGCACACACAGCAGTGGCACACAAGCCCTGACTGAGGCCAATATTTTTCTCCCACTGATTGATGTAGTGTTTTTGTGTTGAGGTAGAATTTAGAACACAAATCACGGAAAAAATAAATAGGCTTTCTATGGCCCACTGAATGAAAGGGAGAGAGGTGGCACACCCAGGAGTCAAGACTGGCACACAAGCTGAAAGGGCAATATTACTCTCCCACTGTTTTTTTATGTTTTTTTTTTTTTTTCAGGGAGACTTTAGAAACCAAATAATATTAAAAAAACCAAAAAAAAAATAGCCTTTCTATGGCCCACTGAATGAGAGAGAGAGGTGGCACACCCAGGAGTCAAGACTGGCACACAAGCTGAAAGGGCAATATTACTCTCCCACTGTTTTTTTATGTATTTTTTGTTTTTTAAGGGAGACTTTAGAAACCCAATAATATTTAAAAAAAAAAATAAATAGGCTTTCTATGGCCCACTGAATGAGAGGGAGAGAGGTGGCACACCCAGGAGTCAAGACTGGCACACAAGCTGAAAGGGCAATATTACTCTCCCACTGTTTTTTTAGGTTTTTTTTGTTTTTTCCGGGAGACTTTAGAAACCAAATAATATTAAAAAAAAAAAAAAAAAAATAGGCTTGCTATAGCCCACTGAATGAGAGATAGCACACACAGCAGTGGCACACAAGCCCTGACTGAGGCCAATATTTTTCTCCCACTGATTGATGTAGTGTTTTTGTGTTGAGGTAGAATTTAGAACACAAATCACGGAAAAAATAAATAGGCTTTCTATGGCCCACTGAATGAAAGGGAGAGAGGTGGCACACCCAGGAGTCAAGACTGGCACACAAGCTGAAAGGGCAATATTACTCTCCCACTGTTTTTTTATGTATTTTTTGTTTTTTAAGGGAGACTTTAGAAACCCAATAATATTTAAAAAAAATAAATAAATAGGCTTTCTATGGCCCACTGAATGAGAGGGAGAGAGGTGGCACACCCAGGAGTCAAGACTGGCACACAAGCTGAAAGGGCAATATTACTCTCCCACTGTTTTTTTAGGTTTTTGTTTTTTTTTCAGGGAGACTTTAGAAACCAAATAATATTAAAAAAAAAAAAAAAAAAATAGGCTTGCTATAGCCCACTGAATGAGAGATAGCACACACAGCAGTGGCACACAAGCCCTGACTGAGGCCAATATTTTTCTCCCACTGATTGATGTAGTGTTTTTGTGTTGAGGTAGATTTTAGAACACAAATCACGGAAAAAATAAATAGGCTTTCTATGGCCCACTCAGTGAGAGATGGCACACACAGGGATGGCACTGTAGCAGAAATGCCAATCTTAATCTCCCACAAAAAAAAACAAAAAAAAAAAAAAAACTGTCCTACAATTACTATCTCCCTGCAGTAATGTAAGCCAGGTATGGCAGGCAGCAATAGGAGTGGACTGATGCACAAATTAAATAAAAAGTGTGGACAAACAAAAAAGATAGCTGTGCAGAAAGGAAGGAACAAGAGGATATGTGCTTTGAAAAAAGCAGTTGGTTTCCACAGTGGCGTACACACAGCAATACAGCTATCACGGAGCCTTCTAGGGCAGCCCAATGAGCTACAGCGCTGAGGGGAAAAAAAAAAAAAAATAGCTTCCACAGTCCCTGCACACCGAAGGTGGTGTTGGACAGTGGAAATCGCTGCAGCACAAGCGGTTTGGTGGTTAGTGGACCCTGCCTAACGCTCTCCCTGCTTCTGACGAAGCGGCAGCAACCTGTCCCTAAGCTCAGATCAGCAGCAGTAAGATGGCGGTCGGCGGGAACGCCCCTTTATAGCCCCTGTGACGCCGCAGACAGCAAGCCAATCACTGCAATGCCCTTCTCTAAGATGGTGGGGACCAGGATCTATGTCATCACGCTGCCCACACTCTGCGTTCACCTTCATTGGCTGAGAAATGGCGCTTTTCGCGTCATTGAAACGCGACTTTGGCGCGAAAGTCGCGTACCGCATGGCCGACAAGCACAGGGGTCGGATCGGGTTTCATGAGACGCCGACTTAGCCAAAAGTCGGCGACTTTTGAAAATGATCGACCCGTTTCGCTCAACCCTAGCTGTTATGCCTGTGCAATGACCAGATTGTTACAAGGTCTGATTACTTTGTAGCCACTCTATTGGATCCCCAGAATAAGCACAACATATCATCCTTATTTACATCACTAGAGTGTGATCGGAAAATGCTGGAATACAAACACACACTGGCACACGCACTACTAATGGCATCCTCACCTGACAGCGGGGGCTCAGTTGAAGCACAAGGCAGGGGAGGATGAAGTCACCAATGCAGATGGGTCACTGGCACCATCTCAGAAGGGAGAGTTAGCAAGGCAGAAATGTGGAAAACCTTAGGGTACCGTCTCACATAACGATTTACCAATGATCACGACCAGCGATACGACCTGGCCGTGATCGTTGGTAAGTGGTTGTGTGCTCGCTGGGGAGCTGTCACACAGTCAGCTCTCCAGCGACCAACGATGCCGAAGGCCCCGGGTAACCAGGGTAAACATCGGGTTACTAAGCGCAGGGCCGCGCTTAGTAACCCGATGTTTACCGTGGTTACCAGCGTAAAAGTAAAAAAAAAAAAACCGTACATACTCACATTCCGGTGTCTGTCCCCCGGCGTTCTGCTTCTCTCCACTGTGTCTGTGCCAGCCGGAAAGCACAGTGGTGACGTCACCGCTGTGCTCGCTTTCCGGCCGGCGCTCACAGTGCAGAGACGCAGAACGCCGGGGGACAGACACCGGAATGTGAGTATGTACGGTTTTTTTTTTTTTACTTTTACGCTGGTAACCACGGTAAACATCGGGTTACTAAGCGCGGCCCTGCGCTTAGTAACCCGATGTTTACCCTTGTTACAAGCGAATGCATCGCTGGATCGCTGTCACACACAACGATCCAGCGATGACAGCGGGAGATCCAGCGACGAAAGAAAGTTCAAAACGATCTGCTACGACGTACGATTCTCAGCAGGGTCCCTGATCGCTGCTGCGTGTCAGACACAGCAATATCGTATGGATATTGCTGGAACGTCACGGATCATACCGTCGTAGCGACAAAAGTGCCACTGTGTGACGGTACCCTTACTTAGCAAGTTGCAACATCCAGCACCACCATCTGATATGGTCCCTATTAGCAGGAGGCAGTGTTTACATTATGCCTATGAAGAAATTCACCAAGGATTAATAGGTTAGACACTAAAAAAGGTATAGGTGGACAATTGAAAACATCTGTGTTAAGCTAGATAAAGTGTAGCCAGAAAACAAAAACAAAACACCCAAAGAAAAGGTGTGTCTCCCGTGGCTTGGCAGAAAGAGAAGCCAAGGACAAAACCAAAGCTCAAGGGAAGAAATCCATGAGCATGACAGTTTCAACAACATGGTGGGAGAGTATGTGTCCACACGTTTCCATATACTGAGTGATGGGTCTTTCCCATTTAACTTTTGGATCTCCAAATTGTACACATGGCCTGAGCTTGCCCTTTAGGTTTTGGAGGTGGTGGCGTGCCCTGTGGAAAGTTTATTGTCGGAACGTGTGTTTAACACAGCAGAAGGTGTGATCACAGACAGGCGCATCTGTTTGTCCTCAGCCAACATGGACAAGCTATCATTCATTAAAGTGAACCAGGTGTATATCTCACAGGACTTGTCTGTACCTGAAAATAAAAGTATACCAGCCGCACCTAGCCATTGTTACTCTACCGCAGTTTGTTCTATTTTCACAATATTTTGGGGCCTACCAAAATTAAAATAAAAAAGAGGGTGTTTTGCATAGTACACCCACACATGCTGTTTTGCAGAGTAACCCCACAAAGGTTTTTTTAGAGCACTCCCACAGAGACGCGTGCAGAGTACACACACAGTTTTCTTTGCATAGTATTCCCACAGACACAGAGTCAACAAATTTGGTTTTATGCACAGTACTTATACAGACACATGTGCAGAGTATAACTTTTTTTAGGCCCACAAATCGTTCAGACATGGCTGCAGTGTACACATAGTCTGTTTGGCACAGTACACACAGTTGCTTTTTGGCACAGTCCTCCCAGAGGCAGGGTTGTAGAGTACACACAGAGACTTTTTGCCACAATACATAGGCAGACCTTTTGGCACAGTAATCCCAGAGGCACAAATGCAAAGTACACTGAAAGGCTTAAAGGCATAGACACAACACGTGCAGATTTAGCAGTAGAGTAGAATTATTTTTAGACACACTGCTAGCAAATACTGCTGTAGAGTAGAATTTCTATTGGCAAACTACTTGTATAGTCACAGGCAGTAAAATTATTTTTTAGGCAATCAAATGGGAAATAAATGGCAACATAGTAGAATTATTTTTTGATGCACTACTCGCAAAAAGATGGCTGCAGAACAGAATTATTTTTTAGACACACTACTTGCAAAAAGACAGCTGCAGAATAGAATATTTTTTTTTGCACACTACTTGTAGAAAATGCAGCAGTAGAGTAAAATTATATTTTTTGCCCACAAATGGGAAAGAGACGGCTGCAGTGTAGAATTATTTTTTTGGCATGCTATTCATTTAGACACAGCAATAGAGTAAACATTTTTTTTATCCACAAATAGGAAAGAGACAGCTGCAGAGTAGAATTATTTTTTAGGCACACTACTCATATATACATAGCTGCAGAGTACACAGAGGCCTTTTGGAACAGCGCTCCCACAAGCAGGGGCTGCAGAGTTCACATAGAAGCTTAAAGGCACAGTATTCCCACAGGCATGGTTACAGAGTACACACAGAGGCTTAAATGCACAGTTCTTCCACAGGTGGGGTTGTAGAGAATACACAGAGGCTTAAACACACAGTACTCCAACAGGTGATGGTGCAAAGTACACACAGAGGCTTAAAGGTACATAACTCCCACAGATATGGGTGCAGAATACACAAAGCATTTCTTTGACACAGTACTCCCACAGATATTGGTGCAGAGTACACACGGCAGCTTTTTGGCACAGTACCTCCAGTGAGATACATGTAGAGTACACAAAGAGACTTTCTTTCAGCATGTGCAGTCTAATTCTGACCCTCACTCCAGCTGTGTCCTGTCCCTACACTAATCAGAAAAGAATGTCCCTGGCACTCGTGATTCGGCATTTATACAGGCCAGGTGACGTGGTGCATAGGACAATCACAGCTATGCCAATAATTGGCATGGCTGTGATGGCTCAGGAAGTGCACACAGCCTAAAAGCTTGCTGATTGGTTGCACTGAAGCCTTTCAACAAACTTTTTAATGTATCTGAGCCGGAACAGCAAACCAGACATCCTGTTAAAAGTCTGTGTTCGGGGTACGGTAATTGTAGGAACTCCGAACTTTACAGCTTGGGTAATCGCATTGCTATTCACAACCAGTTCTCCTAATGTGGCTCTTTTCCAGTTTTTGGAGCTCATTCTTGCATCTTCATTGAGTTCAATCATGTGTTAAATAGGCATCAGTAAGTGCAATAGCTAGTAAATGAATTTCCAAGTCATGATACCTTATATTCAATTACTTTCTTTACTGCACTACAACGTTTGCTTATGAAAAAAGCAAGGCATCAATAAAAAGAGTCCTATTTTAACTTTCATAGCAATATAAAAATTGCATAAAAGGGTTTTCTCAAGTTATTAAATTTCTTTAATTAGTTAGCCGTTATCAAAATAAGCTTTTTTTATCTGCTGTCATTCTCTGTCAATTACTGTACATCTTATCTTTTATAGACTTCTGTTGGTTTCCACTAGCTTGGCCTCCAGACCCAAGCAGAAAAGTGTGAAGTAGTTACATTCCAGGAGAAGGGTTAACTCGTAACATCCTAGCCACATCTCTACAGCCCATTGATTGGTATTCAGCAGTAAGCTGCTCACCTTCTGTCACCTCCCTCTAATCTTCTGAAGAGACACATTTATAAAATCAGCTTTCACAACAGGTCTGCTAATACATTTGGACCTGTGTACGTGTTCAAATGCTCTATTATCTCTATGTGTAAATACAGGAATAACTTTGTAGACTTAGGGTACCATCACACATTGAAATTTCCATCGCTACGACGTTACGATTCGTGACGTTCTAGCGATATCGTTACGATATCGCTGTGTCTGACACGCTACTGCGATCAGACACCCTGCTGAGAATCGTACGTCGTAGCAGATCGTTTGGAACTTTCTTTCGTCGCTTGATCACCCGCTGACATCGCTGGATCGTTGTGTGTGACAGCGATCCAGCGATGTCTTCGCTTGTAACCAGGGTAAACATCGGGTAACTAAGCGCAGGGCCGCGCTTAGTAACCCGATGTTTACCCTGGTTACAAGCGTAAACGTAAAAAAACAAACCATGCATACTCACCCGTCGGTGTCCTTCAGGTCCCTTGCCGTCTGCTTCCTGCTCTGAGTGCCGGCCGGAAAGTGAGAGCAGAGCGCAGCGGTGCTGCGATCTGCTCTCACTGTACGGCCGGCACTCAGAGCAGGAAGCAGACGGCAAGGGACCTGAAGGACACCGACGGGTGAGTATGTACTGTTTGTTTTTTTACGTTTACGCTGGTAACCAGGGTAAACATCGGGTTACTAAGCGCGGCCCTGCGCTTAGTTACCCGATGTTTACCCTGGTTACCCGGGGACTTCGGCATCGCTCCAGCGCCGTGATTGCAACGTGTGACCGCAGTCTACGACGCTGGAGCGATGCTTATACGACGCTGCGACGTCACGAATCGTGCCGTCGCAGCGATGAAAATTTCAATGTGTGACGGTACCCTTAGAACAAACCACTGATTGCTGAATGTGCTATAGAAGAAGGTGAGTTGTGTGCTGCTCAAGAGACAACTTGAGAATACCCCTTTAATTGTACATATTATTATACTTTCCGTGGGCACTCAGTGTACCACTATATAGTGCTCTATTCAGCATATTACTGTTCACTACTTTATATGTTTGCATGTAATGAGAACCATAAGGAAGTACAGTAACATCACAGAGTACAGTAACACCACATAGAACTTTGGATATGAAACTAGGATACAAAAAAACGTAGAGGTCGTATAGCACTGTAAAATACTAGTGCCAAATAAAGGCTAACACAGAAACCTACATAAAATCTAGTAGAAAGAATCCAACATTTTTTACACTGTAAAAGTAGTATGATTTTGCAGTTTGCAACATCTATTTGCAGAAGTTTAAATTCTTATGGCCATGACAATAACTAAAAAAGATATAAAAATACTTCCTCTACACATAGTGGATGTTATGTCTTGAAAGACAAAGTATTATACGTTAATTTATTTTGCATAACACACTGCATGGGTTCCTGTTTACTTGTTTTTTAAGTCCTTGGCATTTGAATTCAAACATTGATAACGTCTGAAGAATTTAATGGTGAGTGCTTGTCATTTGGACAAACTGCATAAGCTTGCTTAAGATGGGTTGCTGGGTTCAGGAATTTATTCTTATACAGTGGGGCAAAAAAGTATTTAGTCAGTCAGCAATAGTGCAAGTTCCACCACTTAAAAAGATGAGAGGCGTCTGTAATTTACATCATAGGTAGACCTCAACTATGGGAGACAAACTGAGAAAAAAAAATCCTGAAAATCACATTGGCTGTTTTTTTATCATTTTATTTGCATATTATGGTGGAAAATAAGTATTTGGTCAGAAACAAAATTTCATCTCAATACTTTGTAATATATCCTTTGTTGGCAATGACAGAGGTCAAACGTTTTCTGTAAGTCTTCACAAGGTTGCCACACACTGTTGTTGGTATGTTGGCCCATTCCTCCATGCAGATCTCCTCTAGAGCAGTGATGTTTTTGGCTTTTCGCTTGGCAACACGGACTTTCAACTCCCTCCAAAGGTTTTCTATAGGGTTGAGATCTGGAGACTGGCTAGGCCACTCCAGGACCTTGAAATGCTTCTTACGAAGCCACTCCTTCGTTGCCCTGGCGGTGTGCTTTGGATCATTGTCATGTTGAAAGACCCAGCCACGTTTCATCTTCAATGCCCTTGCTGATGGAAGGAGGTTTGCACTCAAAATCTCACGATACATGGCCCCATTCATTCTTTCATGTACCCGGATCAGTCGTCCTGGCCCCTTTGCAGAGAAACAGCCCCAAAGCATGATGTTTCCACCACCATGCTTTACAGTAGGTATGGTGTTTGATGGATGCAACTCAGTATTCTTTTTCCTCCAAACACGACAAATTGTGTTTCTACCAAACAGTTCCAGTTTGGTTTCATCAGACCATAGGACATTCTCCCAAAACTCCTCTGGATCATCCAAATGCTCTCTAGCAAACTTCAGACGGGCCCGGACATGTACTGGCTTAAGCAGTGGGACACGTCTGACACTGCAGGATCCAGAAAATCCAGAAAATCACATTGTCTGTTTTTTTTATCATTTTATTTGCATATTCTGGTGGAAAATAAGTATTTGGTCAGAAACAAACAATCAAGATTTCTGGCTCTCACAGACCTGTAACTTCTTCTTTAAGAGTCCCCTCTTTCCTCCACTCATTACCTGTAGTAATGGCACCTGTTTAAACTTGTTATCAGTATAAAAAGACACCTGTGCACACCCTCAAACAGTCTGACTCCAAACTCCACTATGGTGAAGACCAAAGAGCTGTCAAAGGACACCAGAAACAAAATTGTAGCCCTGCACCAGGCTGGGAAGACTGAATCTGCAATAGCCAACCAGCTTGGAGTGAAGAAATCAACAGTGGGAGCAATAATTAGAAAATGGAAGACATTCAAGACCACTGATAATCTCCCTCGATCTGGGGCTCCACGCAAAATCCCACCCCGTGGGGTCAGAATAATCACAAGAACGGTGAGCAAAAATCCCAGAACCACGCGGGGGAGACCTAGTGAATGAACTGCAGAGAGCTGGGACCAATGTAACAAGGCCTACCATAAGTAACACACTACACCACCATGGACTCAGATCCTGCAGTGTCAGACGTGTCCCACTGCTTAAGCCAGTACATGTCCGGGCCCGTCTGAAGTTTGCTAGAGAGCATTTGGATGATCCAGAGGAGTTTTGGGAGAATGTCCTATGGTCTGATGAAACCAAACTGGAACTGTTTGGTAGAAACACAATTTGTCGTGTTTGGAGGAAAAAGAATACTGAGTTGCATCCATCAAACACCATACCTACTGTAAAGCATGGTGGTGGAAACATCATGCTTTGGGGCTGTTTCTCTGCAAAGGGGCCAGGACGACTGATCCGGGTACATGAAAGAATGAATGGGGCCATGTATCGTGAGATTTTGAGTGCAAACCTCCTTCCATCAGCAAGGGCATTGAAGATGAAACGTGGCTGGGTCTTTCAACATGACAATGATCCAAAGCACACCGCCAGGGCAACAAAGGAGTGGCTTCGTAAGAAGCATTTCAAGGTCCTGGAGTGGCCTAGCCAGTCTCCAGATCTCAACCCTATAGAAAACCTTTGGAGGGAGTTGAAAGTCCGTGTTGCCAAGCGAAAAGCCAAAAACATCACTGCTCTAGAGGAGATCTGCATGGAGGAATGGGCCAACATACCAACAACAGTGTGTGGCAACCTTGTGAAGACTTACAGAAAACGTTTGACCTCTGTCATTGCCAACAAAGGATATATTACAAAGTATTGAGATGAAATTTTGTTTCTGACCAAATACTTATTTTCCACCATAATATGCAAATAAAATGATAAAAAAACAGCCAATGTGATTTTCAGGATTTTTTTTTCTCAGTTTGTCTCCCATAGTTGAGGTCTACCTATGATGTAAATTACAGACGCCTCTCATCTTTTTAAGTGGTGGAACTTGCACTATTGCTGACTGACTAAATACTTTTTTGCCCCACTGTAGTTATATTTGGGGACAAATATGATTTTTTTACCCCTTTATAGTAAGACAGTTGTCATCTATCTCAAAGGAATTGCTTTTACTACCTTTGCTACTGCTTTTGTGTAATCTTTAGATTTTGAGTTGTGGCTGTGCCTAAAAAAATAACTGTGCCAAAAAGCCTTTGTGTGTACTCTGCAACCCTACCTCTGTGAGTACTGTGCCAAAATGTTTATGCGTATACTGTGCCAAAAAGCTTCTGAGTGTATTCTGCAATTGTGCCTCTGGGAGTGTTGTGCCAAAAAGCCTCTGTGTGTACTGTGCTAAAAAGCCTCTGTGTACACTGCAGCCGTGTCTGAACGAGTTGTGGGCCTAAAAAATAGTTATACTCTACACCCGTGTTCGTGGGAGTACTGTGCGTTAAAACATTTTTTTCTTCTCTGCAAAAGTGTCTGTGGGAATATTGTGCCCAAAAAACCTGTGTGTGTACTCTGCACTAGTCTCTGTGAGAGTACTCTGAAAAAAGCCTCTGTGGGGTTACTGTTCAAAACAATCTGTGTGGGTGTACTTTACAAAACACCCTCTTACTTTGGGTTGGCCCCAAATATTGTAAATGGAAAACAGAACAAACAAACTGTGGTGGAGTCTAACAATGGCTGGGTGAGTCTGGTATACTTCGATATTCAGCCAAAGATTCAGACAAGTCATGTGGGATCCACACCTGGTTTACTTGTTTTTTCTTATGTCAAGCAAGTTGCAAAATATCTAACAGTATAAGATTTTTTTCTTGCTTTCTTCTCGCAGTTGCAGTACCTCGGGGTCACAGTGTGACCTCATTCACTTGTTTTGCGCTGCAATGTAGCAGCAACACATAGTCATCTTTGACTGGTGTTGCAGCCAATGTCTCCATGTAGCTCTAGCCTTAAAGAATATTTTTTTACTAAACGTGTGTATATGTGCATGTAGTCTAGTATGAGTGAAATAATATACACACATATCGCTGTCTTCTCTGGGATCCAGAACCGTTCTCCTCCTCTTCTTTAGGTGTCACCCACCACTCTACAGACTCTCTGGCTCAAACTGCGCTCTGTGTGACCCGGAACTATGTTTTTACAATGGAAGCAGATGCAGCATCAGAAGGAGTCTCCATAGGGTTTCACTGTGGAAAGACTCCCAGCTCACGTATAGAGCATAGCATGAGCCAGATAGTCTGAAAAAAATAGTGATGTCAATGAGAGGAGGAGCAGAATCAGGGGTGGATTAAGGGTAGCCAGGGCCCCAGGCTGTTCAGACTCTGTGGGCCCCCCGGTCATGTGACGGGGTCATCATATACCTGAACTAGATTATTCCAGAAAAATAGTTGCTGAGTGAAACTCCACTTCTCACCTATCACACATTAACAGTTCCCATCACCAGATCACACATATAGCCGGCAGCTTTTGTTTTGGCCAAAAGATTTTTTAAGCCGCCACCATAACATGGTAGACACTTTTGGCCAGGCCCTACTCTACTGTAACCTATTAAATATTTGTTCAAATATGCAATACAAGACTCCGCCCCCTGAGCTCATAGCATGAGGCTGTAAAGTGTGAAGCTCCAGGGGAAGACATCCAAATCCGGCAAAAACCCTACCAAATTCTAGCCATCCAACCCCAAAAACATTCAGGATCGATCCAGAATATAGCCCAACACATATCAAGACCTTTTTTTCTCATTTTGGTGGTCATTCGCAGTTGAGGCCTACCACTCACATCAGAGGCCTGGGCCTAAATTTCTACAGTCGGCCAGCCACAACGCCTTTACAGCGTCTTCACAACCCCATCGCATCTCCCCAGGAACAGCGAGGAACCTCCAGGGCCTAATCTTGGCCGAAGAGAGACTTATAATCTAATCCCCCACTGACACCGGGACCGTCGCGACCAGGTGAGGCCTACACGGTAGAGCCGCTATTGAAACTGCCCCCCTACCGCTCCTTCGGCACCCGGCGGCGGTGAGCGGGTGCCCAAGAGCCCGCGGCACCCTCCGCTGGGTGTAGAGAGGCGGCTCAGAAACTCTGGTCTCCGGGACCACTGCAGCGGAGCCCGGCGAGTGACAGCCGCTGCAGAGCCGCTGCTGAGGAGACACCTCCCCCGCCCTGTCGGCACCCAGCAACGGAGCGGGAGTCATAGCCTGCAGTCCGCTCCGAGACAGGGCACAGAAGAGCGACAGCCGCAGTAGCGGCCAGCAGCCCTGCTGCTGGCGGACAGAGGAGGAGGCGACAGAAGAACCCGGACGGAGCAAGTGATCTGCCCGGTCCCCTGCCGCGCCGGTGCCCTCCACCGGCGGGGCGCTTAGCAGCGGCGGGGAAAGAGCCGCTCCCCCCTCCTTCTTCCCACACTCGCAGGAGCGTGTGTCAGCGAGGAGACCCGCACGCACAGCAGCGGGGATAAGCAGCCGTTCCCCCCTCCTGCTTCCCACACTCGCAGGAGCGAGTGTCAGCGAGGAGACACGCACATACAGTAGCGACGATAAGCAGCCGCTCTCCTCCCCCTCTCCTCTCACTCGCAGGAGCGAGTGACAGAGGGGGTGAGACCCGCCGACGCCGTCCTATTCACCGGAGCAGATCGGCAACCCTGTTTTAAAGCCTGATACACCCTACAACTCCCGGTCTGGAGGATCAGGCAAAGAAACAATCAGGACTTAACTTACAGGCAATTGACAGGAGGTAAAAGACCCTCCCTCCTCCCCCTGCGCCCAGCTCCTGGCACTACACATTAAATAGGAAGCAGCTGCTGCACAGCACAAGTGACGGACTACAGGTCACAGCGCCCCTGCCAGCACAGCAACCAAAGTAGCTGCTCTCACAGGAGCAAGAGTAATATTAACAGGAAAGAGACTCATTCATTAACATTGACACAGATTAAAGGCACTCTAATACATAGCAGTGTATTGAAACACTGGAAATCTAAGACATTCTGACTGGAATACAATTACCTTAAGTTCTACAGACCTTCCCTTAAAACTCTAACGTCTCATCCTCACCGCCCCAGTATATTAACCATAACGCGCTAAGTGACTTATTAATATAATCACACGGATCCACCAGTGGCCTCTATCAGTCCCACGCAGACCAACATAAAGACCACTGAGCCATATAATTTCCACTAAAGGGCATTCTAAAGCGGAGGCTCCCACACCGGCCCCCCCCCAGTTCTACCTTATTATTTCTCTACCAACCCAATCCAAATATCCAGCCACTATGAGCTTTTCTAGACTTAAAGGACTCTCACAAACCCCTCAATCACCGAAATCGCAAAGCGTCGTTAAACAAAACAAAACAAATAATAGTCGTAATCCTCAAAGAGACCAGGTAAACACCAATAGCCCCATAAGAGCCAGATCCAGATCTCCCCCGAGAGACGTAATTCAGCAACCGGTAGTCAGAAGGAAAACAAAAACGGTTGAAAATTCACATCAAAAATGGACTCTTCCCTTTCCTCAAAAAGAAACATGCCAGGGGCCTCAAGCCAAAAATATGAAGACGTAAGAGACCTTAGTGAATCGGAGGAATCATATAATGATCAAAGCCCTAATCTTAGTCCCGAAAAACAAAGACTCAGAAGGGACAGTCCACAAAGAGCCCAGCGGGACACATATCCCCCAACTTTTGATAACCGAGCAGACTTCTGGAAAGAAATGGAGAGGGTGCTTGATGTAAAATTCCAAAAACATAGTCAGGAAATGGATGACAAATTTAAAAAATTTTGCAACCTAGTCAACAAAAAAATAGATGACCACGAAACGAGAATACAAAAGATTGAAAAAGGAGCCGCAGAATCATATACTGATCTAGAATACCTTTCCGCGGAAATCCAAAAACTGAAAATCAAAATGGCGGACATAGAAGATAGAGGGCGCCGAAATAATATAAAAATTAGAGGGCTCCCGGAAACAATTAAGCAAGAAGATCTCACACAACATATTCAGGAGATTTTCAAAACGGCAATCCCAGAACTGTCCCCCTCTGATCTCATAATTGACAGAGCCCACAGACTTCCTAGACCCCCCAAAATAGCTTCTGATATCCCAAGAGACACCATCCTGAGGGTCCATTTCTTCCAAACGAAGGAAAAGATCATCAACTACTTGAGAGTTAACAAATTTTTCCCAGAACCCTATAAGGACCTGAAGATATTTCCAGATCTATCTAAGGAAACATTGGAGGGCCGCAGGGAGTTCGGCAAGGTCACCGCCCTCCTAAGAGAGAAAAACATTCCCTACAAATGGGGTTTCCCACTGAAATTACTAGTGAGTTTTGGAGGGCGGACCATTCCAATCTTCTCACCTAAAGAAGGAATAGACTTCATTGGATCGATCAGGGACACCTACACCAAACCCAAAAATTGAAAATGTTATGTTTGTAAAGTCTAGAAAGCTCTGCTACTAGGATGCTCACCTGTTCTTGCTCCCTCTTCTTCCTTCCACAGGGGTATCCAATAGAGAAGCGGTAGTATCCCTTAGGATCTACCTGATCACCTATTCTACTTTGTTAAACAAGTCTAATATTTTTTCTTCCTTACAGGAGTGTACACTGTCCAAGAAACAGTATACTAGCGTAACAAAGTTGTAGTTGTGTTTTCTTTCACTTAAAATTCGTTCATCTGTTCGTTCTCATTGTTTTAACTATTTCCATCTTTAGATCACTCACCTAGAACTAAGAATGGAGTTAAACCTGATGTCTTATAACGTTAGAGGGCTTAACAACCCCAAGAAGAGACACGCGTTGTGGAGAGAGCTGGCCGAGTCCAGGGCCAACATCATTTGCCTGCAGGAGTCCAAATTCCTGGAGGGTAACCATCCTTATTTTACGCATCACAAATTTTCTCACATATTTGAGGCTTGTAACACTAAAAAAAGAGCAGGAGTACTGACACTAATTGAGAGCTCTACCCCATTTGAGCTTACAAGAGAAATCAAAGACAAAAATGGTCGTTTCCACATACTCATTTGCAAAATAAACGATCAAGACTACACAGTAGCCAACATCTATGCCCCAAACGTAGGCCAAATACAATTTTTAAACACAATCATAAAAAAGCTCGAAGAAGTCAGAAGGGGTAGACTACTCTTAATGGGTGACTTCAACGTCACTCCAGACAACAAATTAGACTCCTCCTCCAAAAATAGACCCACTGCAGATTGTCTTAATTCCTGGCTAGATAAAAACGAACTATACGACTGTTTTAGATGCCTTAATGCCGACTCCAGGGAATATACCCATTTTTCAGATGCACACCAAACGGCTTCAAGAATCGATCTAATTACCACTGACATCCACTCATTGACAAATGTCAAAGAAATTTCTATTGGGGCCAGAACGATCTCTGATCACGCCCCAGTCCTAGGGAAAATAATGATTGGCCCACCCCTCTTTAACACCAGACTATGGAGATGTAGCGCCAAAATTCTGCATAAACCAGCCAACAAAACCATAATCCAAAAGGCCATAAAAAACTACTTCGAGACCAATAAGCCAGAACTAACGAACCCATGCACCAATTGGTGCGCGCACAAAGCAGTTATCAGAGGTGTGATTTTGGGTATTGCTTCCAGAGAAAAAAAGAAATCCAGGGAAAAAATCAATGATCTAACAAATAAAATTCGAATAATTGAAACCAACCTAATCAACAAAACTAAATCCCCCCAGAACACTCCAAATGAACTCTCCAAACTTAGAAAGGAACTAAGAGAGACTTTATTCTCACCGTATGATAACATAGTTAAAATGTCTAACTATAAATTCTATACTTCTCACAATAAACCAACAAAATATATGGCCAACAAAATAAAAAAAAACAGAACAATTAACAAAATCAACAGAATAAATAAACTAAATGGGCTGGGCAAAACCTCCCACCCGAAAGAAATAGCCAACGAATTCGCATGTTTCTACTCCAAACTATATAACTTAGACCCTCTACAAAACAACCACACAAACAAGCAGAATAGAATAGACAAAATCAAAAAATACCTAAAACAAATAAACCTCCCCACCCTAACATCCGACGAACTAAACGCCCTCAAAACTCCCATCACCCCTGATGAAGTAGAAAGTGTTATCAAAAAATTTAATCTCCATAAATCACCAGGCCCAGATGGATTCACCAATGCATATTACAAAGCTTTTTCAAACACCCTTTCCCCACATTTGGCTGATACTTTCAACCATATTTTTCGAGGGGGCTCCTTTCCCTCTGAGATGTTAATGGCCATAGTTACAGTGATCCCAAAATCAAAAGGAGATCCAGAAACCTTGGAAAATTTCAGACCCATCTCATTAATAAACGTGGATGTAAAAATATACTCTAAAATATTAGCAGACAGAATTGGTCTGACATTACCAAAACTAATAGCCGGTGACCAGATGGGATTTGTGAGAGGTAGACAACCAACGGACGCCACTAGAAGAATTATCAATATCACTAGCTGGGCAAGGAGACGAAAAACCCCCACCACATTATTATCACTAGACGCAGAAAAAGCATTCGACAGAGTCAGCTGGGATTTTTTAAAAGAATGTCTAGCCAAATTTGGTTTCGATGAAGATATGACATCCCACATAATGGCCTTATATTCAGATCCTAAGGCCAGCGTCTATTGCAACTCTCAAATTTCAGACCCATTTAACATAAGAAATGGGACCAGGCAAGGTTGTCCCCTCTCACCAATTTTATTCAACATGGCTATCGAACCACTAGCAGAAACCATTAGAAATAACAACAAAATCACTGGTATTTCTACCCCCACTAAACATCACAAAATCACATTATTTGCGGACGATATCATACTATCCCTCACCGATCCAGAAATCTCAATCCCCGAAGCAATGGAAGATATAGATAAATTTTCCACACTATCAAATTTTAAAATCAACTTAGCTAAATCTAATATACTCCCACTAGAATTAAGTAAAGACCAAACCCAAACCATTAAAAACGCCACACCCTTAAACTGGTGCGATAAAGAATTTTCATACTTAGGAGTCACAATAAATAAAACAATTAAGGGCACAATAAAAGCTAACTTTAGCCTACTAAAAGAGATAATATCCAAAGCAACTCTAGCACACAGAGACAACACTTTGTCCTGGTGGGGCAGGGTACTAACTATGAGACTATTTATCCTTCCCAAACTCCTGTATATCCTCAGATGTGTCCCACTCCCATTCCCAGACATCAGCCTCACACACCTACAAACACAAATAAGTGACTTTATATGGAACTCAAAAAAAGCTAGAACGGCCACCCAAACTCTCTTCAAAAAGAAAATCAATGGAGGGATCAATATTCCAAACATTAAAGCCCACTATTATACTTTGCTCATTAAACAAAGTATACACTGGCT
The DNA here is from genome assembly GCF_051348905.1 of Ranitomeya variabilis. NCBI lineage: Eukaryota > Metazoa > Chordata > Amphibia > Anura > Dendrobatidae > Ranitomeya > Ranitomeya variabilis. Next base: position 425,596,200 of record NC_135236.1, read on the forward strand.
GCAAAGCTCTAACCCGCCAATTTGGTTGGACCTAGAGACAACACTAAATAACGACCGTCACCCGAAGTGGATCATCTATAAAACAATACTTGGTAATTACCCCGACTTGATAGCTCACCCAATTTTTCAGGCAATAGCTTCAGCATGGAAAAAACTCTCACTCCAAAAAGGCCTAAAAAAATCAGATATTCAAAAAAAGATTCCCATCTCCCTGGCGTACTCTATAATTGACCAACCCCTCCCTGAATTTTGGCCAAATCATAAAATAAGGATAATTGGAGATATACATACAGGAGAAACATTCCTAAGCTTTCTAACTCTAAAGGGTCAATACAATACATCCTCTTCTTCCTTCCTTGAGTTCTTGATACTCAAGAGAAATATAGAATCTTTCTTGGAGAAAAAACCCAAATTCTCTGAAGCCTCCATTAAACTTTTGAGTAATATTGGACATCCTATATTCTGGAGTCACAAATTCATCTATAATAACTATAATTCAGATCACAATCTATCTAAAACCCCCCCAATGGCAAAATGGGAACAAGACACAAAGAACACTTTTAACATAGAGGACTGGGAGGAGGCATTCACTGCCACTTATCAGTCCTCCATCTCTATGTCATTACAAGAGACCCACTTCAAAACGGTTTCGAGATGGTACTATACCCCTAGTAGACTAGCTCATATGGACACCATTAATTCTGCTCAATGCTGGAGAGGATGCGGCCAGAAGGGCGACATAATGCACATTTTTTGGAGTTGCCCTTCAGTTAAACCCATTTGGAAGAAAACCTCAAAAGAGATAATAGATAAACTTACTGACGAACACTTTGAATTGAAGCCTCAGGGTGCTTTGTTGTCCCTTGGACTCGGTCAGCTCGAACATAATCTGAAATTACTGATATTGCATATATGTTTAGTAGTTAAAAATTATATTGCTTCCCTATGGAAAACACAGCAAACTCCCTCAATAAATGATATTATCACGAGAATCTCTTTACACAGATCCCACGAATTCCATTTTGCTATAGCCAATGACCAATGCAAAAAATTCACAAAGAAGTGGGCAAGATGGGATCATCAATTCCCTACTCCTATCACATGAGATAGTTGTCAAACCCTCACTCACCAACCAATCAAGTTAGACTCTCACTTACCTTACTCTCCCACGGACCTATCAAAACTTCCAGTGAGATACACCAATCAAACTGTGTTTTCCATCTCTATCCATGTTAAGCCATGTAATATTCATTATAGCTATAAATGTCATTACTATATGCAGAACTAACAAACTCTATATAATGTTGTACATGAAAGCAATGTAGTCAGTCTCAACTGATCAAATGGTACATAGTTCCTGTTCAGTATCCCCAAATGTTATAGGGGATCTACCTACCCCTTGCTTCTTACCCCGTTCCCCCTCCCCCCCTCCCCACCCTAAATTACCCTACCCATGTTTAAAGATCAAAACCTAATAAATTATTTTGAAACCAAATATGCAATACAATTTAGGTTTATTTTTATTTTTCAATTTTTAAAATGACCAATAGTATCACATACAAGGAACAAATACTGCTACACCATGTCCAGACCACATATTACCACCACAGTGATCGAATAATATCACATACAAGGAACAAATACCACAACACCGTGAGCAGACCACATATTACCACCAGTGACCGAATAATATCACATACAAGGAACATGTACCACTGCATCATGACCAGACCACATATTACCAACACAAGGTGGCCAAATAGCACATGCAAGGGACAAATACGGCAACACCATGTCCAGACCACATATTACCACCACATAGTGACTGAATACTACAATACTGATCAGTAATACAAAAAAACACTATCACCATAAGTGCCATTATACACAAAAGATCTGTACTTAGTATGCAGTGTCTGTGTACAGGTAATACAGTGATCACTGGTGATATTATACACAGGAGCTCTGTATATAGTGTATAGGTAATCCAGTGATCACTGGTGATATTATACACAGGAGCTCTGTATATAATGTATAGGTAATACAGTGATCACTGATGACATTATACACAGGACTGTTGTATATAGTATACAGTGTATAGTGTCAGTGTACAGGTAACACACTGACTCACCAGTGACATCTCTAGGTGAAGTCCTTCATCTTTGTTTTTCATCTTTCATCCAGCACAGATCACCATCACTTCTTCCAACCAGGGCTCGTCTCTGCCGGAAATAACACAGTTATCTCGAGCTCCGCTTGCAGAACACATTACTTATTTTTTCCCAACTGCTTCATAACACCACATGAAGAAAAAAAGGCGACATAGTATCACTCTACACAGTAACAGGACTGCCCCCCCCCATTTAAAACAGTATACTCAAAAAATAAAATAAATACATCACTGCAGTAATAATATCCCTTAATTAGCAGCTATGGTAATAATATTCCCCACCCTGGCCCCATGTGTCTCATTCCTGGCTTCAGCCGTATATGTTCTCCCATCCTGCCCTCATGAGTATCCATTCTGCCCCATATGATCTCCCCATCCTGCCCCATGATCCTGCACTGGAGCCGCGGCAGGAAGACAAGAAGAGGACGTCATCGTATGAAGATAGGAGGCGCCGGACCCGGACCACGACGCCCATTGGACCCGAAACGGACCGCAGCGGGAATGCCCCTGGTTGAGTATAATCTAACCTGTTTTTCTTACTTTTCAGGTTACATCGGGGGCTTATCTACAGCATTACAGAATGCTGTAGATAAGCCCCTGATGCCGGTGGCCTTAGCTCATATACGATTTTTGGGGTGACAGATTCCCTTTAATTCGGGAAAGCTTCCTAAAGCTTTCAACTGAGCAGATTAACTCCTACACTGCTAAAAGAAACCTACACCATTTAATATGAAGGTGAAGTGCTTCTAAACAGTGCAGGAGTAGGAGAAATCAGACGCTGCAGTCTTCTGGCTCCTCTCTGTCATGGTAAATCCATGAAACATTAATATAAAAAATTTGAACTGCATTACTGCTATACAGAATAAACTTTTAAAATGAAGGAACTTAACGCACAAATTGCCCAATTCATGTAAGCACACTACTGCGACAAAGCATACCGTTCTTTGCTGGGACTCTAGACCTAATATTTATCAAACATAGTTCTCCCAGGCAAAAAGCCTACGAATTTAAAGGGTAGGTAAGAGCCAGCACTAATTGAAACAGCCTTTGGCTGATTTGAGGAAAGCAAAAGCAGATATGGAAGAAGTAAATATCTCCAGTAATTTACTACAAAAACTGACCAGCATATCTGAACAGAATAAAGCACGTGTGAACAGGTGCAAACTGCTATGGCTGCATAATACACAAACAAACGGATACAGCAGGACTATGTATATGCTAAAATGTATGCAAGCATTGAATATATGAAGTTCTAGAGTATTGTCTTCTGTAGATAGAAAGATACGATAGACAGACGTGTGATGCACAGTTTCTAATTCTACAGTAATATTTTATTAAATTATTTGCAAATGTTTTGGCAATTTGCTTATTAAGTCGTGTGTGGCCAGACCACTGTATTAAAAGAATGCTTAAAATATTCTCGTGGGAGGGATTCAAGTTCATTCAGCTAATCACACATGATCCCCTTTGGAGGTCTCCACATTCCATATCTCCGTGACATAAATTATATGTAGTCCATTTTACCAGAGATTAGTGATAACGGCAAGTAAGTCACATTATTTTGCTTGCAAATAATACTTTATTTATGCATTGCTTAGCATGTGCAACAACACATGAAAATTCATGCAAAACAGGAATGACAGCACAGTCTTTTGTTTAAAAAATGTAACATTTAATCATGCAAATAAATGTTAACGTTGGACCCTTGTGTCACGAGGAATGTTCCAGGACCACCAACAAGCTGTTAGGACTTTCCTGTAAGACTCCTTGCGCTGGTTAGCTCATTTATGAAAGTAAAAACAGATACCAACCTAAAACATAGCCAAAAACTCAGAAAAAGAGACCAGACCTATTTATGAATGGCAAAGTTATTTTAATGGGTTCAAAACTTAAAGGGGCGTTCTCAAGTTATATCTTGAGCCGCACAAAGCTTGGTGGTTTCCTTAGGGTGTGTCCACGGTCAGGTTTGCTTCAGGCTTTGGTCAGAATTTTATGCAGGTAAAATTCTGACCAAAAATGCACCTGAGGTCACTGGCAGGTCACCTGCGGTGTTCCTGCGTGTTTTGCTCATTGTAGCAACATGCTGTGTTCTGAAAAAACGCAACGCATGTGCGTTTTTGCGGGAAAAACGCATGCGTTTTTTAATGCACAGTGGAGACGGGATTTCATGAAATCCCCTCCACTATGCTGTAACATCTGGACGCTGCGTTTTTGACGCTGCGGCTCAGCACTGCGTCAAAAACGCAGCGTTTCCTGAACGTGGACACATACCCTAATGGTCTCATCACTTTCTGGTTTCTGGCAGGGCAGGCTCTCTTCCTAGTGAAAGTTTTGGTTGGTAGTAGAGCTGTAGCATTGATAGAACTATAAAACTCAGCACAAGTGTTGCTGTAAAACATATGTGGCACCCCAGGAGTCCGGTTACCACAGTGGCATTGCCTCCCTCACAGGGGGTGGTGTCATGCCTGGAATCAAGGAGGGGTTCACTTACCAGGTAACATCAGCATACAACACCTTCCTGACTCCAGACCAGAAGGGGGAGCTCTAACACCCGGTTTCAGGGGAGCTTCCCTATAAGCTCTGGCCTGGAGGCGGAGTCAGTCAAGTCTGAGAGTGAGAGGAGAGGAGGGAAGTCGTGGAGAATCTGGGAAGTGGAGCCGTGACCAAGCTCACCCCAGAGCTGAGCGCTGACAAAGAGCTGAGTGCTGACAAATAGATTTGTTCTGAAAGCTGCAGGCTGATGATGTTGCAAGATATATAACAGCAGTTTGTAAGGAGCTGAGTGGGTGGAAGAGGGAGGTGAGCAGCTAACTGCTGTATGGAAATCAATGGGCTTGGGAGAGATGACTGGGATATTGGTAGTTAACCTCTCTCCTGCAATGTAGCTATTGCACACTCTTAGCCAGGCTCTGGGCAGTCACTAATAGCTGAGCTATTGGAAACGTGCTGTACACGATATAAGATAAAAGCTATTATTGCAAAAGAATGACAGTAGATAGAAAAAGCAAGTCAATTTCAAATTTGCTTATTTTCATGCTGTCTACAGCAATTTAGTAGCTTGACAATACCCCCTTTAACCTTGGGCACAACAAAGCCCTGTTCAGGTAAGTAAGTCTAGGTTCAGATAGCGTTTTAGCAGTCACCTAGATGGACTGCGTTACACCATGGCATAATGCGGTGTAACGCAGTCCGTTAAAGCTGCCATTTAGCTCTATTTCAGGTGCATCCCAAAATGGGCGTGCGCTAGCGATGTGCCGTCATTGAGTGATGGACCCTGGGACGCGGGCTGCAGCATTTCCGGGTCCGTCACTGCTAGCGCAGATAGAGCATCTGCTAGCTCTATCTGCGCTAGCAATATGACATATCGGCACTTGCAATAACAGCAGCCCGTTAACGCATGTGTTGAACGGGCTGCTGTTAATGCAATGTGAACCTAGCCTTAGCCACCTCTCCACTTTACACTCTGCATAATAAATTTTAAAGGCCAGATATAGGAATTAATACTCACAGTTTCAGTTGCTTAAAACATTAGATACTTTATCTAGTATATTGAAGAGAATTTAAAAAACATTTTTCTAGTTTTCTGGTATAAAAAAAGTTGAAACTTTTGGCCAACTCTACACTTGTGCTAAAATGTGAAACTTTTTGTTGTTTCTTGGTTCTCCTATTAAGAATGACAAGTAAAGTAATGAGCATTTAGCAGAAAAGAAATGACCTCCAATGTACCAATAGACTTACTACTATTTACACCAGAAATTGGCCTCTATGCTCTATTAGTATTATACTGCAAGCCTATACTTGCTCAGATTTTCTGCAACTTGCATCTGTTGTTTGCTAATTGTGGCAGAAAACTGCTCTGAGCAAAGCTATAGCAATCTAAAAAACCTGCTAGAAATGATAATGGTAGCTACTGAATGACTTGAATTGCATAATTCAATTAGTTGTCTTTGGAAACAGTCAGTAATTTATCTGTCAGACTTGTGACTTATTAGATGCAAATTGTGTATGGTTCTCCCATTCCACGCAATATTTTCTGACAACAGGAAAGTGCCATCATTCTAAATTAAAATGATTTTTTCTATTATACAATGGCATATTAATATGATAAGTCATCATTTTATGATAGGTGGGATACCAATAGTTGGGGCTCCCAACAATCTTGTCTCCCCTTTTAATTTTCCCCTGCACAACAGTGATTCCAGCAACCCAACTGTGATTGGAAGTGCAACCAGCCCCATTCAGCTTTGGTGGCATTCCGCTGCATAGTTCGGTGAACATAGGGCAGTGTTGAGAGGAAAACTGGTAATTATTTGGGATTTTAATTTTTGCCCCACTCTGATGATAACATGAGGGCATATTTTAGGAACACATCATTTTATGAGATGAGAAAACATAAAAATGTTCAACTGCAAGAAAGGAGGAATTCTTAATTGTAAAGAACTGCGGAATATGTTAGCGCTATATAAATACAAATTATTATTATTTGAATTTGCACCATTATTAGATTATTAGACCCTCTTGATATTATCCTGTCCTGCTATTTGCAATTTTGCTATTTGGCACTGAAGTAGTAACAAGCAACATAAAGTCAATGACACTTTGAAGTAAAATGATGAAATACATCAGTTTAGGTTGGCACCTTACATAAAACCAATAAACTAATAATGGCCTGGCTAATTATACTTATATTAGGTGTGAAACATATATAACTTTATCTATTGATGGCTGTCTATATGGCAACGTGACCGGCTCAAGGCACCTTGTAAATGTCATTCTTTCCGAACAACATTGCCTAACTATGAGTGGCTATAAATCACATAATACAATTGAACATTTGTTTGGTGGAAGTTAGTAACACATTAACGCTTAATATTGGCAACAAAGGTTATTAACATCTAAGTCTAGACAGATAATTTTACTGGATTAGATTAATTCCACAGACATCAATGGGGAGATTGATGTACATAATTTAGATTGCTACAAGATGACTGCTGGCAAAGTAACATCGGAGAGATTTGAAGAGAGCCAAACTATTTATTACAGAGGAAGTCTTGCTTACTGAATGCACCTGTGAAATAGCAATGCCTTGCTTTTTGTGAAGTTTTATACTTGATTGAACATGAATTATATATTGACAACAAGCTAGAGAGGAAATCCCATCATTTGTTAACTTTCTATGCAGGAAGACAGGGAAGACTTTCTATTAGAGAGACTTTAATAAGTTTGGCAGACTGTAAAAAAAAATTTAGGCATTGATTGTTTGATAATAACAAACAAAGTTATACTTACCTCCCAGTTACCCAGTAGATCCAACACAGGCGGCCCCGGAAATGGTGCCTGCTCCATTTAGAAGTCAAAGGCCACAGGTTGCAGTGGTCTGGTGACTAGAATAGCACATCATCCGAGGACTATCTGAAATATGATGATGCACTCTTCTAGTCACTGGACTACTGCAGCGGTCCTGTGACTTCCAAATGAAGCAGACACTACTTCAGAGACCTTCAGAGTGCCGTGCCCTGGATCCGTGGGTGAGCTAAAAAGTAATGGCACACCTAGGGCTTGGAAGCCATGTTTGATGGATGACCCCCATCTGTGTATCACCAGGAAAGCAATACTAATTATAATACAGCATGCACATGTGGCACCCAGGAGTTCAGGTACCACAGTGATATTGCCTTCCTCTCGGGGAGGGTAATGCCATGCCTGGAGACAGGAGGAATCCCTTTGGCAGGTAACCTTTCATGCAACACATTCTGACTCCAGGCCAGAAGGGGGTGCTCTACATCCAACTTGAGGGGAGCTGCTCTCTGGTCAGGGAAATGAGTCAGTTGCTAGGCAGTTGCTAGGCAGACAAGCAGACAGTTGATAGTTGGTAGCAGACAGTCAAGGAGCACAGAGGTACTTAGGAGCTAGAGAAAGACTGCTACTGGGCCTCTCTAAGCTGAGCGCAGAAACCGGGTACTGAGAGCCCGAGGCTGAGGGGGACTGCAAGCCCCATGGCAGAACCGGAGGGTAGGAAACTAAAAGGGACTTGCCCACATAATACCTGAGGTACAGCAGCAATCAGAGTCCAGAGTCACCGTGAACAGAGACCCAAAAGAGACAGCTCAAGTTGCCTACCGTGCAGGTACTGTCCCTGGACAGGGAAGAAAGAGGACCTTGTTAGCTACAGGCAGCAAGGGACCACAGAACATCGCATAGTGGAAGGCTCCCAAACTGACCTGTCAAGGGGATTCCCACCTGTCTTCAGGCTGCCTGGACTCCAGCTACACCTGTTACCGGTACCCTGGACTGAGGCTGAATGCCATCTCAGTAAACCAGGTAAAGACTGCAACCCTGTGTCCTCCAATTATTTGCGGCATTCACCATCCCTGCCAAATACACCGGGAGCCCTGGGGACACTGCTTCACCTGTGGGAAGTGACACCATATTTGCTGCAGCACCATTGCCCCCAGAGGACCCCTTTAAACAGCGTCGGTCACTTCTGACCGAGAACCACAGGTGGCGTGACGAACTTTCCTTATTTCCACAACCCCTTTAGAGACCATCCCTTTTACTTGGGCGCCCAGGGCCACGGACTGGGTCGCTGCCACCGTGACCACCCCTTTAATTGTAGAAATAGATAGATAAACTCGTGCACTGCCTTAGTATTAGTGGTGCTCAGGTAGGTTCCAACACCATAACCATATGTAAATAAACCTGGCACTCAACTTTCTTATCTGGAGATTTATTTTATTATCAGCAACAACAAAACATTTCGGTCTCAAACTGGACCTTCCTCAGTTACTGAAAGTGCAAAAATAATAAAGAAACAATATACAAAAAAATAAAGTATATACAATACTGGACATCCAGTGTATAAAGAACATGGCAATACAGATATTGCAAAGGTACAAAAACAGTACAGAACCGACCAATATTGGCACAATACTACTTTGGAAGGTGAATGGTTAATCTGTTGTGAGTGAAGTGGTAAGTTACATACCGTGCTATGCAGAGGTTAGGAGTAAAAATGTGCCCGTATAGGCAAATGATTGATAGTTTCTGTAAAAAATGAATTAACCTATAAGTGGTGAGCCAGGTTGGAAGTGGTTAATAAGAAGCGAGTCATAAGATCAACCGAACCTGCCAATATCAGGGGGCTCATAAAGCAATTTAATGTGGGTCTCCCAACACTCTCCCTCTACAGACCATGTCTGGGAAGATAAGGATCCAGCATGTCTGAGTTCTGATGGCCGATCCTTTAGTTTTTGGCAAGTTAAGCTCCCTCCAACAAAGTGTGGCAGAAGCTCTCTCACAGAAGTCACCGAAGCACTCGCAGAGCAGATCTCTATTATTCTTGTTATATTTGTCTTTTCCAGAATACTCAGCAGAGTGAGCACTGCCGTGGATGGAGGAGACAAGAGAGATATCTGCCCGCAGAATGTAATGTTCTATCATTCAGCCAACATGCTCTGGGTTGTGTTTTAGGGGCTTTAATCACATTTGCAGTGGCAAAAAGATTAGGCACTATTGGGGGAAATTTACTAACCAATTTTGTTCTGATATCAAAAAGTCGCAATGTCCCAACTCTTTGTATCAGTGGTTAGTTGGATAGTTGACATTGTAAAACTATATATTACAATTGTAGTATATTTCCTATCCTCTCTTCAATGTGGTAAATGATAGTGGGTTCCTGCAAATAAAATTTAAAAAATGACATGCTAGTATCTATCTATAGCTAAGTACTCCTATTTCTCTGTAATAGTATTCAGTCCTAATGAGGATAATTAATTCTAGATATGTTGTCCGTTATATAATATGCGTCATTTACATCTATCAGGTTGTGAATTTGTTAAACGTCTCAAAGTATCTGCCTGTTAGGTCTACTTCTGACAGCAGGGGGAGCCCTAATCTTAAAATGTTTAAAAAGGAAATCAATTACTCTATATAGTCCTGTTGATCTGTGTTTAGGGCGTGTTTTTCCCAGAGAATGGTTAAAGCAGGTGTGCAGCACACACAAGCTAGCATTGGCTCACAGCCATTAGTGTGTGACACCTATAGCAACATACAGATACCCTGAAACTCGAGCTTAATGCTAAAAACAAAGTTATTTATGCACTTCAAATGTGAAAATGTTACAGAGCTGTGATTAATTTAAATAATGGATTATTTGTTTCAAAATAAAGTATTATGTATAGTACAAGGGACATCTTAAAACACTGCATTTCTAAAGGTGCATGTATACATTAGATAGCACTGCACTCGGTTTGGCCAAACCTGCATGCTTCAATGAAGCAAGGAGACAAAAACTGCTAGCGAAAGTATCAGGAATGTCTAAATCCAACATGCCTGCCATACTTTTCTTTTGTGGAAAAAGTGGTACGTTTGGTCAACTTTTTTATGGTGTATGAAGCTTTATTGTTAATAGTTATGACTAGAGATGGGCGAACCCGAAAGGTAAAGTTCAGGGTCCATATCGAAACCTAGTGTCCGTGCAAGGACCCCAAACACAGACTTCTTCAGGAAACCTGAACCAGGTTTGTTAAAATGCTGGGATCTGATATTCTCAGACTGGGAAGGAGCTATGGATATTGGCCCTCGACAGCCTAAAAATAGCAGATCGCAGCCACCCCAGAAAAGGCGCATTTATTAGATGTGCCAATTCTGGTGCTTTGCCCAGCTCTTCCACTGTGCTCATATGCGATGGAAAGTGGGGTAATATTTGTGGGGTTGATGTCAGCTTTGTAATGTCAGCTAATATAATAATAGTAATAATAATCTATTTATATAGCACCAACATATTCCGCAGTGCTTTACAGTTTTTGCACACATTATCATCAAGTCCACAAGTTAGTACTGAAGAGGCGTCTATAGGACTCCTCCATTACTAACCCCATAGTCAAATGTAATAAAATGACACACAGAGAAAAGTCCTTTAATTGAAATAAAAATACTAAAACAGGGTCCTTTATTTGAAAGAAACACTCCCCACCCTCTTAAACCTATATTCCTCCCCTGTCTGATGACAATCCATCTGTCCCACGAAGAGGCCAACTCTCCTTCATCTGGATTTCATGATGTATACATTACCGCTCAGCTGTAAATCCAGGAGCCTGAGAATTCAGCATCAGTACTGAGCGGTTACATCAATAAGTGAGCGGAGTTCATAGCCAATGAACTCCTGTCACCTCACTGATGTCAGCGCTCGTGAGAAAGTGCCATTTTTTTTAGCTGAGTTCTGAGGCTTAGCTCAGTGTCTCCTCAATTCACGGCTGAGCGGTTGAATCGTGCCACCGCTCAACCATGCAATCTAAATGTAGCAGAGTTGGAACATGTTGTGGGACATATGGATTATCGTTGGACAGGTGAGAAATATGGTGTTTTATTATTTTTTCATTTTACAGTAATAAATAGGTTTAAGAGGGTGGTGAGTGTTTCTTTCAAATAAAGGACTCTGTGTTTTTTATTTCAATTAAAGGACTTTGTGTGTGTTTTTATTACCGTATATACTCGAGTATAAGCCGACCCGCGTATAAGCTGAGGCACCTAATTTTTCCACAAAAAACTGGGAAAACTTATTAACTCGAGTATAAGCCTAGGGTGGGAAATGCAGCAGCTACTGATACATTTCAAAAATAAAAATAGGTACCAATAAAAGTAAAATTAATTGAGACGTCAGTAGGTTAAATGTTTTTGAATATCCATATTGAATCAGGAGCCCCATAAGATGCTCTATACAAAATACGCCCCATATAATGCTCCATAAAGTTCATGATGGGCCCCATAAGATGCTCCATACAAAATATGCCCCATATAATGCTGCATAAAGGCTAATGATGGCCCCATAAGATGCTCAATATTAAAATATGCCCCATATAATGCTGCATAAAGGTTAATGATGGCGCCTTAAGATGCTACATATTAAAATATTCCCCATATATGGTGGGCTGTCTCTAGAAGGATGTCTCTAAAAGGATAACAGCAGAAATATGCCAGAAAAATAACCCCCTGCTATAGATGCTTCATTATTATTATTATTATGCTTCGTTATTGCTATCAATCTGACAATTGATCTGCTTCATCCTCAGGTATGTTCGTTGGCTGCAACCCCAATCCCATCACCATCACCCAACTTTCCTGATCTTCCTCACCCTATATCCGTCTGCTATTCCTGTTATGTCCACTGGCTGCTATTACTTTTTTTTTCCCCTGCATGTTTTCTCATTTTAATTCCTTGATGCCAATACATAGTTGGCTTTATCTTTCCCCTTGCATTTTCCCTTTTGACTTCTAATTAATCCCCTCCTGTGTCTGTGACCAGTCTCCCTGCTGCCCCTCCCTCCTGATCACACCTGGCCTATTTCATGTGCACTTAGCTTGTTATAAATTCAGAGGCACAGGTCTGTCTGGACCGTGGTCTGCCCCATATGTGGTGGTTAGTGTTGAGCATTCCGATACCACAAGTATCGGGTATCGGCCGATATTTGCTGTAACGGAATTCCGATACCGAGTTCCGATATTTTTGTGATATCGGAATCGGAAGTTCCCAGTGTATGGTTCCCAGGGTCTGGAGGAGAGGAGACTCTCCTTCAGGCCCTGGAATCCATATTCATGTAAACAATAAAGAATAAAAATAAAAAATATGGATATACTCACCCCTCCGGCGGACCCTGGACCTTAGCGATGTAACCGGCAGCCTCCGTTCCTAAGAATGCAGTGAGTATAGGACCTGTGATGACGTCGTGGCTTGTGATTGGTCGCGTGAGCGGTCACATGCGCGGTCACGCGACCAATCACAAGCCACGACGTCATTGAAGGTCCTTCACTCTGCATTCTTAGGAACGGAGGCAGACGCTTGGACCGGTGAGAGCCAGGGGCCGTCCGAGGGGTGAGTATATCAATATTTTTTATTTTTATTCTTTATTTTATACATGAATATGGATCCCAGGGCCTGAAGGAGAGTTTCCTCTCCTTCAGACCCTGGGAACCATTCCGATATTTTGTGTCCCATTGATATGCATTGGTATCGGGTATCGGTATCGGCGATATCCGATATTTTTTGGGTATCGGCCGATCCAATCCGATACCGATACCTTTGCATATCGGAAGGTATCGCTCAACACTAGTGGTGGTCTGTCTCTAGAAGGATGTCTCTAAAAGGATAACAGCAGAAATATGCCAGAAAAATAACCCCCTGCTATAGATGCTTCATCATCATCATCATCATCATCATCATTATTATTATTATTATTATTACTATGCTTCATTATTATTATTACTATGATTCATTATTGCTATTAATCTGACAATCGATCTGCTTCATCCTCAGGTATGTTCTTGGCTGCAACCCCAATCCCATCACCATCACCCAACTTTCCCGATCTTCCTCACCCTGTATCCATCTGCTATTCCTGTTATGTCCACTGGCTGCTATTACTGTTTTTTTTCTTTTTTTTTTCCCCTACATGTTTTCTCATTTTAATTCCTTTATGCCAATACACAGTTGGCTTTATTTTTCCCCTTGCATTTTCCCTTTTGACTTCTAATTAATCCCCTCCTGTGTCTGTGACCAGTCTCCCTGCTGCCCCTCCCTCCTGATCACACCTGGCCTATTTCATGTGCACTTAGCTTGTTATAAATTCAGAGACACAAGTCTGTCTGGACCGTGGTCTGCCCCATATAAGTTGGTCTGTCTCTAGAAGGATGTCTCTAAAAGGATAACAGCAGAAATATGTCAGAAAAATAACCCCCTGCTATAGATGCTTTTTTATTATTATTATTATTATTATTATTATTATTATTACTATGCTTCGTTATTGCTATCAATCTGACAATCGATGTGCTTCATCCTCAGTTATGTTTGCTGGCTGCAACCCGAATTCCATCACCATCACCCAACTTTCCTGATCATATACTGACCTCCGGGCCTGACCACTGCCTTTATTGACCAATTCTCCACCTGACTCCTTCACTTTCTGTCTGCTGACATTCCCACCATCATCATGAGTGACTTCAACATCCCCATTGACACCCCCCAGTCAGCAGCCTCCAAACTCCTGTCCCGTACTTCTTTTGGACTTATTCAGTGGTCCTCCTCAGCCACCCGCACAGACGGACATACATTAGACCTGGTCTTCACCCGTCTCTGCTCCCTATCTAAATTCACCACCTCCCCTCTACCTCTATCTGACCATCTACTCGCTTTCTCATCCCTGTACTCCTCACCTGTCACCCATGTCCAACAACATGAGCACCCACGCAGGAACCTCACACACCTAGACATCCACACACTCTCTGACTCTATCCTACCACAAGCATCCATATCCTCACTCCACGACACAGACACTGCCACTGCTTTCTACAATGCCACTCTCGCATCAGCTGTTGACACAGTCGCCCCTGTCATGCATAGCAGAGTGCGACAAATCAATAGACAACCTTGGCACAATAACATCACTAAAAAGCTTCGGCAAGTATCCAGAATTGCAGAACGGCATTGGAAGAAAGCAAATTCGCAAGATGATTTCACTGCACCCAAACAAGCAGCAATCACATTCAAATCAGCTCTCACCTTTGCTAAACAGGCCTATTTTACATCCTTTGTATCTTCTTTATCCCACAAACCCAAACAGTTGCTCAACACTTTTAACTCCCTCCTCCGCCCTCCACTGCCCCCTCTGAGATCCCTGTCCCCGAGTACTTTGCCATGCACTTCAAAAATAAGATAGACCAAACAAGGCAAGTCTTTGTTATCAAGCCACCACAACCCCTTTGTATACCAGACCAATGCCCTAACCCCATAACTTCCCTCTCCAAAATCACTGAAGGGGAGCTGCTCATCTTCTCTCCAAATTACACCTTACCACCTGTGCGCTTGACCCCATCCCATCCCACCTCCTCCCCAACCTCACCACCACACTAATCCCATCCCTAACCCATCTCTTCAACCTATCAATAACTTCTGGTACCTTCCCCTCTGCTTTCAAACATGTCACAATCACACCTATCCTCAAAAAGCCATCCCTTGACCCAAGCGCTATGTCCAGCTATCGCCCCATATCTTTGCTTCCATTTGCTTCGGCCGATACTATCCGATACCGATACTTTCAAGTATCGGAAGGTATCGCTCAACACTACTTACAGCCAAAGCTAACAGACAATTCTCTATACTCCTCCTTCTAGACCTATCCTCTGCCTTCGACACAGTTGACCACTGCCTCCTACTACAGATCCTCTCTTCCTTTGGTGTCAAAAGACCTTGCCCTATCTTGGATCTCCTCATACCTTACTAACCACACATTTAGCGTTTCCTACTCCCATACTACCTCTTCATCTCGCCCATTCTCTGTTGTTGTCCCTCAAGGCTCTGTCCTAGGGCCCTTACTCTTCTCAATCTATACACTCGGCCTGGGCCTGGGACAACTCATAAGGTCCTATGGCTTCCAGTACCATCTATATGCTGATGACAATGAGAACAATGAGGAAAGCATACACCCAAAAACAGCACGCAACAATCTCCAGCAGCAACAATGATTTCCATTTCAGCACAGCATCTCCAAGGAGCTAGGAAGTAAAGCTTTCACTGGCAAAGAAGAGAAGGTCTGACCAGATTTTATAGGGAGAGAAAATTGCCAAGTCATAAACAGCTGTGAAATGGAGCTGCAAGTTTCAAGCCAGCATACAAAAGATTGTTAACCTCTTCAATATCAAAGGAAATTAAATCCATTTGATATGAAACACAAACACATTGGCTAAATGGAAGAACTGCGATTCACAATACATAGTGACTTTCTAACCCCAGATCTCCCAGGAGGATGTGACCAGCTTGTGAACTCCTGTCAGGACTCTGAACATTTTTTATTACCTTTTTGTGCATTACTGCCCTTTTCCAAGATGGCGTCTTTGGTCTCATGTGCACTGTGTCTTCCTGCTATGAAACTCCACCCCAGCCTTCAGTCTGTGCTAGAGTATTCTGCCTTGCATCCAGCTCCTGACCTCTGGTGACTCCCTGGCTATATACCTGCTCCTGTGAACCTGTGTGGAGATCCTGCTACTCTGCTCTGAGTTCCTGCTGCATACACCAGTTCCAGTAATCCTCCTTCATCTGCTGCTCGTGTTTGCTTCCATCTGCATGTGCTGGACATGTAAGCTGTTTCTGCTCTACAAGAACCTGAGACTATTACCCAGACCTCCCTGGTTGAGCTAAGATATTATTTGAACTGCCTTATAAGCATATCTATCTGTGTTTTGGACTAAGCAAGGACTTATTCGCGTCAAGTATCCTCAAGAATAATTGTGCTTCATAGACTTTCTGCATGATTGCATTTTTCTCTGAAGTTTTCCTATAGACTGCTGAGCTGCATTTGATATTTGCACCAAGTGTTGTGGACTTGAGTTTCTCTCTGCACCTGTTTGAATCACCGTGTGATAATATAGACTTTACCACTTATAAAACTGTGTCCTGTAGTTGTCTTGTTCCACGCAAAGAGTCTCATGAGTTATCCCCTATAATTATTACAGGGTACTCTAGCCTAAAAAAAAAAAGGAGACTGCTGGAACAATGACTGCAGAAAGCAGACTAGAGCAGGTGTTTTCCATAATTAGATCACTGCAGAAAGATGTGGAAGGTCTGCAAAAGAAGTTTGGAAGCTTTGAACTCAATCAACAAGTGTTTGGACAGACTTTGCAGGACTTAAGCACCCTCATGGCAGCCCAGGAAAACAAACTTGCTGGCATAGAGTCCCAGTATGGACGGGCTTTTCAGGACATAAGCACGCAAATAGCTGCACAAGCGACTTTTCCCTCTGGGCAACCGCCACCAGCTAGCCCACCTAAGTTGCCCCCATTCAGATTTAATGGTGATCGTGACAAATTTCGTGGCTTTGTGAATCAATGTATGCTATATTTTGATGTGCATGCTGACCGTTTTCCTAATGATAGATCCAAAGTATTGTGTGTAATAATGCTGCTGACCGCACGAGCGCTCGCCTGGGTGAATCCGATGATTGAGTCTCGTGACTCACGGTTAAATAACTTGGATGATTTCTTGGCCGCTATGTCATTAATGTTTGATGATCCTAATCGCCGTGCAACCGCTGAATCTGCTTTATTGTCTTTACGCCAGGCAAAACGTTCTGTTATTGAGTATGCTACTGAATTCAGGAGATTAGCGGTAGATACCAATTGGAACAGTTATGCACAATTGCCTATTTTTAAAAGGGGTCTGTCTAGTATTGTAAAAGATGAACTAGCTCGCTCTGAGCCACCACAAGAGCTAGAGACATTTATACAGCATTGTGTGCGCATTGACATTCGCCTTACTGAGAGTAGGCAGGAGAAGTTTGCTGCATATAACCGTATTTCTAACTTTTCCCTTCCTTCCAAAGAGCCTGCAGGTAAAACATTTCGGGAGGTGGAGGAGGTGCCCATGCAAATTGATTCCGTTCAGAGGCGCAAGATCAATGAGCGCCGGGAGCATCGCCTTCGTGAAAGTCTATGTTTCTACTGCGGCCAATCTGACCACTTCTTGATCAATTGTCCTAAATGTCCTAGATGGCCTAACAAGGTGCTAGCAGCAGTAGGGGAGTATGACAACTGTGATGATGAATCTGACATCTCTGAATGTAGCCTGCCTTTAAATGCTGTATTCCATTCACTTTCTATGACTTCACCCCCCAAGGAGCTTAAGGAAAAGAACTCTCACTGTTCTCTCCCTATAAAGATCCTGTGTTCAGGACAGTGGATTTCCAGGGCAGCTATGATTGACTCTGGTGCAGGTGGCAATTTCATGGATATCGCATTTGCCAAGGAACATGTTATTGAAATTCAGCAAAGAGCCTCTCCAATTACCATGGAAACAGTGGATGGGTCACCTTTAATCTCTAAGCCTGTGGATCAGGAGACCGTACCCCTTGAAATTTTGTTGGAGCCTAATCATCAGGAGCAACTTCCTTTCTTGCTAATTTCTTCTCCTCACTTTCCTGTGATTTTAGGCATTCCTTGGTTGCGTTCTCAGAACCCAATTATCAACTGGGATACCAAGGAGATTATCTTTCCAACAAGGAGCAACTCAGCGTTAACAGAAGCTGTCCCTGAGTCCACGGCTACGGAACCACATGTACAGGTATTTTCTTTACCTCCAGCATATAAAGAGTTCTCTGACATCTGTGACAAGAAAAATGCAGATCAGCTTCCTCCACACAGGCATTATGACTGTCCCATTGAGTTGCTTCCTGGGGCAGCTATTCCTTTTGGTAATGTATAACCATTGGCGGCACCTGAGCTTCAAGCCTTAAAGGAGTATATTGATGAAAATCTGGCCAAACGCTTCATACGTCCTTCTTCCTCACCAGCAGGGGCACCTATCATTTTTGTAAAGAAGAAGAATTGGACCCTGAGACCCTGTGTTGACTATCGGGAACTCAATAAGGTAACCGTACAAAACCGTTACCCTTTGCCTCTGATTCCCGAATTACTGGAAAGAGTCCGCCATGCTAAGGTGTTCTCTAAACTGGATCTTCGTGAGGCTTATAATTTGGTGCATATTCGTCCAGGGGTTGAGTGGAAGACAGCATTCCGATGCCGGTATGGACACTCTGAAGCTCTTGTGATGCTCTTCGGGCTTTGTAACGCCCCTGCAACGTTTCAACACCTTGCTATTGACATTTTCAGAGATTTGTTGGACCAGTTTGTAGTGATCTATTTGGACGATATACTAATCTTTTCTGACTCTTGACATGTTCTTTATGTTCCTGTAGAAACTGTTTTAAGATGTCTGAAAGAGAACCATCTGTATATTAAGCCGGAGAAATGCGAGTTCCATCGTTCTGAGATACAGTTCTTAGGTTATGTCATCTCTCCCCAGGGGCTGAACATGAAATCTGGTAAGATTCAGGCTATCCTTGACTGGCCGGTACCTAAGAACGTTAAGGAGGTCCAACGTTTTATTGGTTTTGCAAATTTCTACAGACGCTTCATTCAAAATTTTTCTGATATTGTCCGTCCCATTACTTCCTTGACAAAGAAGCAAAAGCCCTTTAAGTGGTCATCACCGGCTCAAGAAGCTTTTAATCGGCTTAAGATCTGTTTCACATCAGCACCGCTGTTGATACACCCAGATCCAACACTTTCTTTCATTGTAGAGGTGGACGCTTCTGATAATGCTTTGGGGGCTATTCTCTCCCAAAGAACTGGAGAGGAGGGTCTGCTACATCCTTGTGCTTTCTTTTCCAGTAGACTTACCTCAGCAGAGAAGAATTATGACGTGGGAGACAAGGAATTGCTGAACATGGAATCTGGTAAGATTCAGGCTATCCTTGACTGGCCGGTACCCAAGAACGTTAAGGAGGTCCAACGCTTTATTGGTTTTTCAAATTTCTAGACGCTTCATTCAAAATTTTTCTGATATTGTCCGTCCCATTACTTCCTTGACAAAGAAGCAAAAGCCCTTTAAGTGGTGGTCATCACAGACTCAAGAAGCTTTTAATCGGCTTAAGATCTGTTTCACATCAGCACCGCTGTTGATACACCCAGATCCAACACTTTCTTTCATTGTGGAGGTGGACGCTTCTGATAATGCTTTGGGGGCTATTCTCTCCCAAAGAACTGGAGAGAAGGGTCTGCTACATCCTTGTGCTTTCTTTTCCAGTAGACTAACCTCAGCAGAGAAGAATTATGACGTGGGAGAAAAGGAATTGCTGGCTATTATTGTGGCTTTCAAAGAATGGAGGCATCATCTGCAAGGAGCTGCACAACAGATCATAGTGCTAACTGACCATCGCAATTTAGAGTTCCTTAGATCCGCTAGATGTCTTTCTCCTCGTGAGGCTCGTTGGAACTTATTTTTAAAACAATTTAACTTTGTTATCTCGTACCGTCCAGGTTCTCGTAATGGGAAGGCTGATGCTTTATCCCGAATCCATGCTGCGGATTCCGTACCTGGAGCCCCGTCCAAGACCATTCTGTCTGATGCCAATTTCATCTGAGTTATCCACAATCAGGACTTGTGGAAGGAGTGCAGGGAGGCCTATGACGGTGATGTATTTCTGGCCAACCCACCTGTGGATATTAATCTTGTCTTTAAGGGTTGCATGTGGTTCAGAGATCGACATATCTACATCCCTGAGGTCGTCCTTCTGCAGATCCTCAAGTTGGTATATGACTCCAAGTTGGCTGGTCACAGGGGGGTACAGAAGACACAAGAGTTCCTGAGCCGATTCTTCTGGTGGCCAACTTGCCTGAAGGATACCAAGGACTATGTTCTCTCTTGCAAGGTATGTGCTTGTTACAAGACTCCTCATGTGGCACCTACGGGTCTTCTACAACCATTACCTGTTCCGTCCCGCCCTTGGGGGTCTATATCAATGGACTTGATTGTGGAGCTGAACCCTTAAAAAATTTCCTTCAGACCAGATTATATTAAATAAAATATATTTTTTATTAAAAATAAATTGCAATCACAAAAAAACATCACCAAAACGTATGGAAATTTTTATTATTATTAAAATTGTATAATCTACAACAGATATTTATTTATTAAGAATATAAAACATACAACTATAGATAATATGTATCTCCTCCAATCGAGGTTTACTTGGGATAGATAAAAAATATATATATATAAAAATCCCGTATGTGCAAGACAGGGCAAGTCCAAACTGATCAGTATAATAAACATAAAAATATATATAATGCAGCAAATAATAATTTAATAATATAATATGTGATAAAAATCAGTCCAAAAAATTTGTGAATAATATGTGTGTATATCCATATATACACACACACACCTATTGTGTGCAGCAAAATAAATCAATTCATAATAAAGTGCAATAGTGCAATAAAAAATAAATTGCATACAAAACAACCAGTGTGTCCACAAAAGTTGTGAGCCAAAAACAAAAAACAAATAATTATATATTACCCAGTAAAAGCGCTGCCAAATGTGCCAAAATATATTATGAATACTGACCAGTTACTAACTGGTCAGTATTCATAATATATTTTAGCACATTTTGGCTCACAACTTTTGTGGACACACTGGTTGTTTTGTATGCAATTTATTTTTTATTGCACTATTGCACTTTATTATGAATTGATTTATTTTGTTGCACACAATAGGTGTGTGTGTGTATATATGGATATACACACATATTATTCACAAATTTATTTGACTGATTTTTATCACATATTATATTATTAAATTATTATTTGCTGCATTATATATATTTTTATGTTTATTATACTGATCAGTTTGGACTTGCCCTGTCTTGCACATACGGGATTTTTATATATATATATATATATTTTTTATCTATCCCAAGTAAACCTCGATTGGAGGAGATACATATTATCTATAGTTGTATGTTTTATATTCTTAATAAATAAATATCTGTTGTAGATTATACAATTTTAATAATAATAAAAATTTCCATACGTTTTGGTGATGTTTTTTGTGATTGCAATTTATTTTTAATAAAAAATATATTTTATTTAATATAATCTGGTCTGAAGGAAATTTTTTAAGGGTTCATTTCTATAGTGTTTTTCCTCAGTTTATAAAAATTATTATCTCTGGTGTTTCTTTCTATATAGGTTGTTGATTGTGGAGCTGCCTACATCGGGGGGCATGAATACAATCATGGTGGTAGTTGATCGCCTGACTAAAGCTGCTCATTTTGTTCCGTGCACCGGCCTCCCATCAGCTAAAGATACAGTGAACTTGGTTATACAGAATGTCTTTCGGTTGCATGGGGTTCCGGATGAGATCATCTCTGACCGTGGAGTGCAGTTCACTTCAAGATTCTGGAAGGGGTTTTGCTCTGCACTCAATATTAATGTCTGTCTCTCTTCCGCTTACCATCCCCAGACAAATGGTCAGACTGAGCATACCAACCAGACGCTGGAGCAATATCTAAGATGCTATGTCAGCCATCTCCAGGATGATTGGTTGGAGTTGCTGCCGTTAGCCGAATTTTCATATAACAATTCTCAGACAGCCTCCATTAAATTTACACCTTTCTTTGCCAATCTGGGTTATCATCCGTGTATCTTACCTAGGTCTCCAATTAATTCTCCGGTTCCGGCAGTGGAGGAAAGGCTGACTGCGATGAGGCAAAATCTGGAGTTTCTGAAGGAATCCCTGACCACAGCTCAAGAACGTTATAAGAGATCGGCTGATAGATTCCGTAAACCTGCACCCATGTTCAAGGTAGGAGATTCTGTGTGGTTAGCAACTAAGAATCTGAAGTTAAACGTTCCTTCACAAAAACTTGAACAAAAATTCATTGGCCCTTTCAAGATCAACGGTATTGTGAGCTCTGTGGCCTGCCGGCTGAAGCTGCCTAGGACTATGAAGGTACACCCAGTTTTTCATGTAGCTTTACTAAAGCCTGTATCTCCTAATACCCTCCAGGGATGTGTTGTGATGTGTTGTGCCACCTCCGCAGCCTGTGGTGATTGATGGGCAAGAACAATTTGTGGTGTAGGAAATTGTTGATTCCAGGATATGCAGGAATCGGCTCCAATATCTGATAAGATGGCAGGGATATCCCCCTGAGGCAGACTCTTGGGAACCTGTGGAAAACCTCAATGCCCAACAGAAGATTTCTTGTTTTCATCAGAGATTCCCTGAGAAACCAGGTCCAGGATCATCCTGAGGACGCTTCTAAGGAGGGAGTAATGTCAGGACTCTGGACATTTTTTATTACCTTTTTGTGCATTACTGCCCTTTTCCAAGATGGTGTCTTTGGTCTCATGTGCACTGTGTCTTCCTGCTATGAAACTCCACCCCAGCCTTCAGTCTGTGCTAGAGTATTCTGCTTTGCATCCAGCTCCTGACCTCTGGTGACTCCCTGGCTATATACCTGCTCCTGTGAACCTGTGTGGAGATCCTGCTACTCTGCTCTGAGTTCCTGCTGCATACACCAGTTCCAGTAATCCTCCTTCATCTGCTGCTCGTGTTTGCTTCCATCTGCATTTGCTGGACATGTAAGCTGTTTCTGCTCTACAAGAACCTGAGACTATTACCCAGACCTCCCTGGTTGAGCTAAGATATTATTTGAACTGCCTTATAAGCATATCTATCTGTGTTTTGGACTAAGCAAGTGTTAGGGGCCGAGTTCCCGCTTCTGCACAGGGGGAATCTCGGGCCGTCTCTGCTGCGGTCTCCCATTCTTCTCCTGCCGCAGTGGAGCCTGCTCAGCAGAGACGTCGGTCCCAGCGTCTTGCTCAGTCCCGCTCTGTACAAAGAGTTACTGCTGCTTCTCCGGCTTCTGCCATTGAAGTCAGTGCTGGGCAGCGGCGAATAGACGCTTCTGGGACTAAGTCCTGCTTTTCTCGTTCTGAGCATGCCCTGAGTGAGATCTCTCAGTGGAGATCGAGGGTCACATGGTCAGACACTGCAGCTAAGTCCATTGGTCCTTTCAAGAAGGTCCTTTAAGTGCAAAGGCTAAGTCTCGCTTTGCACACACTGAGCATGCCCAGGGCAAGATCTCTCAGTGGAGATTTAGGGTCACATGCTCTGGTATGACAGTCTCTCATTGGTCCTTTTAGGAAGGTCTTTTACTTGCTGCAGCAATATAAGGCTCGCATGGCCGCACAGCCATGCGCTAGTGTACATTTGTATACGTGTGTTTGTTGTGAGTGCAAGTCGTTCATTAAATACCCCTACCCTATTATATGAAAGATCGCGTAAGGTGTATGGCTGCTACCTAGCGCCCGACTAAACACTCCACGTGTTACACACGAGTCAGCGTCTATCGCTGTGACCGCCAGTGCGGCGCCACGTGCCAGTAGTGCGCTTCTTAACCCACGTCTGGGTACTAGTGGTGTCTGCCAGCACGGCACAGTTCGCACTTCGGTGCTCTTACTATACCTACACACCCAGTTGCGGTGTGGTGAGCAAGTTGTCTGTACGGACTTCTACCCTGAGTCTTGGGATTGAGTTCGCCGACTTCTTGCTTGCACTCATTTGTGTGGTATTTCGGACCTGTGGCTTAGCAGGGTTCGCTTCCACCGCCATATAGCACCGCCATTTGCTAGCAGCGGGTTTTCACCTGCACGGTGGACCCTGGACTGCGAACGCACCAATATTATTACATCTTTTACTTGGTGCGTTCCGCCAGTCCTAACAGAACACTAGCGCCAGGGTCTGGCTAGTAAATGGCGGACGATCAGCGTTTACAGCGGTACATCCAGCAGCTGGAGGGAAGGTTTGCGGCTCTTGAGCATTCAACTTCGGCTGTGGATGTCACTGCTGTCGCTGTTCAGGCTGCAAGTGTAGCCGCAGCCAGTTTGTCTGCTGCCACCCCTGCCCCGACTTTATCCCGTCTCCCGCTTCCCGACAAGTTTGCTGGTGACAGTAAGCAATGTCGCGGATTCATGAGCCAGTGCTCCAAACACCTTGAGCTCCTGGCGTCACGTTTCCCTACGGAACGGGCGAGAGTGGGATTTATTCTATCTCTCCTGTCGGGCAGGGCATTGGAGTGGGCAACGCCACTTTGGGAGCGTGATGATCGTGTTGTACAGAGTGCTCCTCTCTTTCTGGATGCACTGAAGCAGGTCTTCTTAGGACCTCGTGTTACCCACGATACTGCGCTCCAGTTGTTGACTATTACTCAGGGCTCGTCCGTGTTCAGCCAGTTTGCCATCCAGTTCCAGACTCTAGCTTCAGAGTTAGAGTGGCCAGACAAAGTTCTAATTCCAGTGTTCTGGAAGGGACTGGCAGACCACGTGAAGGACGCCTTGGCCACCAGGGAGATACCCGCCACACTGGAGGAGCTTATGTCTGTATCTACCCGCATTGATCTCCGTTTTCACGAGCGGAGGTTAGAGCGGACCCAGTGTAGGCAGAGGTTTCGGCTGGCTCCCACCTTCGCCAGACCTCTTGTGTCTCCTGTTTTGGCGTCTGACTCCCATGAGGCCATGGAGGTTTCTCGAGCGGGACCTAAGTCCCAGGCCGCTCGAGTATCCGTGGTTTGCAAGTATTGTCATCAACTAGGACATTACGCCAATAAATGTCCACGGCGATCGGGAAACGATCGCGTCTAGTAACCATAGGGGGAGGTTCACTAGACACGGCTACATTTTCCTCCAAACTGTCCTTTAAAGGGACAATCCTGTTAGGCTCTTCCACTCTAACAGTCGAGCTTTGTGTGGACTCAGGAGCAGAGGGGAATTTTATGTCCTCTGCTTTTGCTTTGCGCCACGCTATACCATTAGTTATGCTCGCTAAACCTGTAACAGTTAGAGTTGTGAATGGGACCACACTTCCACTGCAAATCACACACCAGACTGTCCCTTTCTAGTTGTCCATGTCCCCTTCCCACCAGGAGATTATTTCCCTTCTTGTCCTTCCCGAGGGAATGGATGACATTTTACTGGGAATACCCTGGCTCCGTTTCCACTCTCCACATATTGAGTGGTCCTCAGGGAGAATATTGGGTTGGAGTAAGGCTTGTATGGGCAGGTGTGTGAGTGAGTGAGTACAGGTTTCTTCTACCGAGGTACCCGCAGACCTTTCTTCTCTTCCCAAATGTTATTGGTGCTATGTAGACATCTTCTCTAAAAAGGCAGCTGAGACTCTACTGCCTCATCGCCCCTACGACTGTCCTATTGACCTCTTGCCTGGAGCTGAACCTCCTCTGGGAAGGGTATATCCCCTCCCTCTCCCTGAGATGGAGGCTATGTCTCAATACATCCAGGATAATTTGGCAAGAGGATTCATTAGGAAGTCAGTGTCTCCTGCAGGGGCGGGATTCTTCTTCGTACAGAAGAACGGGGAATTACGTCCTTGCATCGATTACAGGGGTCTTAATGCCATCACCATTAAAAATAAATACCCATTGCCCCTGATTTCTGAGCTCTTTGACAGGCTAAGGGGAGCAAAGGTTTTCACCAAACTAGATCTGCGGGGTGCCTACAACCTGATTCGCATCCGTGAGGGGGACGAATGGAAAACGGCTTTTAACACCAGGGATGGGCACTATGAATATCTAGTGATGCCCTTCGGGCTCTGTACTGCCCCAGCCATTTATCAGGACTTTGTCAACGATATCTTCCGGGATATGCTTTCCACCTCGGTCGTAGTCTATCTGGATGATATTCTCCTCTTCTCTCCAGATATTGACTCCCACCGGAGAGATGTTGGCAGAGTTTTCGAACTCTTACGGGCGAATTCTCTTTATGCAAAGTTGGAGAAGTGTGTGTTTGAGCAGGAGTCTTTACCTTTCCTGGGCTATATCATCTCCGCCCAGGGATTGGCTATGGATCCTGCCAAGCTACAGGCTGTGATGGACTGGCAAGAACCCCATTCTCTTAAAGCGGTGCAGCGCTTTATGGGGTTCATAAATTACTATCGCCAGTTCATTCCCCACTTCTCAACTTTGGTAGCTCCCTTGGTATCCCTCACCAAGAAAGGAGCGAATCCCAAATTGTGGTCGGAAGAGGTCTCCAAGGCCTTCACTTCTATAAAGTCTCATTTTGCTAGCGCTCCCATCTTACATCATCCCGATGTGGACAAGCCATTCCTAATGGAGGTGGATGCCTCATCCGTTGGTGCTGGAGCAGTCCTCTATCAAAAGGATGCTCAAGGTCGGAAGCATCCATGCTTCTTCTTCTCAAAGACCTTCACACCAGCGGAGAGAAATTACGCCATCGGGGATAGGGAGTTGTAGCAATGAAGTTGGCCTTTTCAGAATGGAGACATCTTTTGGAAGGTGCTCGGTTTCCCTTCCAAGTCTTCACAGACCACAAAAATTTGGTCTATTTGCGTACAGCTCAGTGGCTGAATTCTCGTCAGACCAGATGGTCCTTGTTCTTCTCCCGGTTCCACCTCACTCTCCATTATCTCACCGGGGAGAAGAACATTCGTGCCGACGCCCTCTCTTGCTCCCTTGTGTCAACTGAGGAGGACGAAGAGGAGCCTCGGCTTATTGTCCCTACGGAGAGTCTTAGAACCGTAGCTCCGGTTTCGCTAGAGTCTGTGCCTCCGGGCAAGACTTTTGTTCCCATCAGTGTGTGACTGGAGGTTCTCTCTTGGGCTCATTCGTCCAGAGTGGGTGGACACTTTGGGGCAAAGAGGACATCTAAGTTGCTGGCGAGAACGTACTGGTGGCCACATATGGTTCGTGACGTCGGGGACTACGTTCGGGCATGTGTCTCTTGTGCCAAAAATAAGTCTCTCCGTCAACGGCCAGCTGGTTTGTTATACCCTCTGCCGGTGGCAGACAGGCCCTGGGAGATGGTCGGGATGGACTTTGTGGTGGGTTTGCCCAAGTCTCGTGGCTGTACCGTCATTTGGGTAATCACCGACCATTTTTCTAAAATGGTGCATTTGGTGCTGCTTCCTCAGCTATCTTCTGCACGGGCCTTGGCAGCGTTATTTATTAAGCATATCTTCCGCCTTCACGGTATGCCGGACAAAATTGTCAGTGATCGGGGTCCCCAGTTTGCGTCTCAGTTCTGGAGAGAGCTTTGCCATCTTCTCAGTATTGAGTTAAATCTCTCTTCTGCCTATCATCCCGAGACGAATGGGTTGGTAGAGAGAGCCAACCAGACCTTGGTCACATATCTGCGACATTTTGTATCTGCTAGGCAAGATGACTGGGCATCTTTGCTATCGTGGGCGGAGTTTGCTCTGAACAACGCTGTAGCCGACTCCACTGGACAGACCCCATTCCTCCTTAACTATGGTCAGCATCCGTGGGTACCTATGCCCATGCCCGTGTCCTCCGCCGATTCCAGGGTGGCAGACTGGGCTGTGGAGGCGTGGGACATTTGGGATCGCACTCAGGATGCCATTCGGGCTTCCAAGGAGAGAATGATGTCCTCCGCCAATGCACATCGGCACCCCGCTCCGACCTTTGCTCCTGGCGACTTAGTGTGGCGCTCCGCCCGTAACATCAGGCTGCGAGTTGAGTCTACAAAGTTTGCACCTCGCTACTTAGGTCCTTTTAAGGTCCTCAAACGGGTTAATCCCGTGGTCTACCGTTTAGCCCTTCCGCCTCGCCTAGGTATCACCGACACCTTTCATGTGTCCCTTTTGAAACCCGTATACATGTCCCGGTTTTCCGAGTCATCTGCTGGGACATCAGGTTCGTCTACGGACGATTACGAGGTGAATGCCATTCTGGGATACAAGGTGGTACGTGGCAAAAAATTTTTATCTGGTGGATTGGAAGGGCTGTGGTCCTGAGGACAGGTCTTGGGAGCCTGCTGAGCACATTCGGGCTCCGCAGCTTATTGCTGCCTTCGAGCGTAGTGAGGTCCAAGGAGGAATCTCGGGCCGTCTCTGCTGCGGTCTCCCATTCTTCTCCTGCCGCAGTGGAGCCTGCTCAGCGGAGACGTCGGTCCCAGCGTCTTGCTCAGTCCCGCTCTGTACAATGAGTTACTGCTGCTTCTCCGGCTTCTGCCATTGAAGTCAGTGCTGGGCAGCGGCGAATAGATGCTTCTGGGTCTAAGTCCTGCTTTTCTCGTTCTTAGCATGCCCTGAGTGAGATCTCTCAGTGGAGATCGAGGGTCACATGGTCAGACACTGCAGCTAAGTCCATTGGTCCTTTCAGGAAGGTCCTTTAAGTGCAAAGGCTAAGTCTTGCTTTGCACACACTGAGCATGCCCAGGGCAAGATCTCTCAGTGGAGATTTAGGGTCACATGCTCTGGTATGACAGTCTCTCATTGGTCCTTTTAGGAAGGTCTTTTACTTGCTGCAGCTATATAAGGCTCGCATGGCCGCACGGCCATGCGCTAGTGCACATTTGTATACGTGTGTTTGTTGTGAGTGCAAGTCGTTCATTAAATACCCCTACCCTATTGTATGAAAGATCGCGTAAGGTGTATGGCTGCTACCTAGCGCCCGACTAAACACTCCATGTGTTACACACGAGTCAGCGTCTATCGCTGTGACCGCCAGTGCGGCACCATGCACCAGTAGTGCGCTTCTTAACCCACGTCTGGGTACTAGTGGTGTCTGCCAGCACGGCACAGTTCGCACTTCGGTGCTCTTACTATACCTACACACCCAGTTGCGGTGTGGTGAGCAAGTTGTCTGTACGGACTTCTACCCTGAGTCTTGGGATTGAGTTCGCCGACTTCTTGCTTCCACTCATTTGTGCGGTATTGCGGACCTGTGGCTTAGCAGGGTTCGCTTCCACTGCCATATAGCGCCACCCTTTGCTAGCAGCGAGTTTTCACCTGTACGGTGGACCCTGGACTGCGAACGCACCAATATTATTACATTTTTTACTTGGTGCGTTCCGCCAGTCCTAACAGCAAGGACTTATTCGTGTCAAGTATCCTCAAGAATAATTGTGCTTCATAGACTTTCTGCGTGATTGCATTTTTCTCTGAAGTTTTCCTATAGACTGCTGAGCTGCATTTGATATTTGCACCAAGTGTTGTGGACTTGAGTTTCTCTCTGCACCTGTTTGAATCACCGTGTGATAATATAGACTTTACCACTTATTAAACTGTGTCCTGTAGTTGTCTTGTTCCACGCAAAGAGTCTCCTGAGTTATCCCCTATAATTATTACAACTCATTTTGTGGCTATTACAGCTGCAAGTCACTTTGGATAAGTCTCTATGAGCATTCCACATCTTGCCATTAGGATTTTTGCCCATTCCTAAATACTGCTCTAGCACCTTCAAGTTAGATGGTTTCCTTCAGTAAATAGCAATCTTCAAGTTTGACCACAGATTCTCAATTGGATTAAGGTCTGTGCTTTAACTAGGCCACTCCAAAATATTTACACATTTCCCCTTAAACCACTCTTGTGTTGCTTTAGTAGTATACTTTAGGTAATTTTCTTGTTGGAAGGTGAACCTCCATCCCAGTTTCTAATCACTGACAGAATGAACCAGGTTTTTCTCAAGAATATCACTGTATTTTTCACCATCCATTTTTCCCTCAACTTGGACCATTTTCCCTGTCCACGTTGCCAAAAAACATCCCCACAGAATGATGCTGCCACCATCATGTTTCACTCTAGGGATGGTGTTCTTGGGATGATAAGCTGTTTTGGTTTAGTACAAGACATAGTGTTTACCTTAGTGACCCAAAAATTCACAGCACCTTCCCCCATACATTTGGGGAGTCTCACTCATGACTTTAGCAAAACCAAATTGAACCTTACCATTTCTGTGTGTAAGTAAAGGCTTTTTCTGCCCACTATTCCATAAAGGCCACCTCTATGTAGTGTATGGCTTATGATGGTTGTATGGACAGATACTCCAATCTCTATTTGGAAACTTTGCAGCTCCTTCAGAGTTACATTTGGTCTCTATGCTGCTTCTCTGGTTAACACACTTCTTGCGCAGGCTGAGAGTTTTAATGGGCAACCCTCTCTTGGCAGGTTTGTTGTGGTACCATGTTCTTTCCATTTGATGATAATGGATTTGATGGTGCTCCGTGGGATCGTCAGAAATTGTGATACATTTTTATAACCCAACTCCGACTTGTACACCTCAACAACTTTGTACTTGACTTATTTGGAGATTTCCTTGGTCTTCATAGTCTTGTTTGGTTAGTGGTGCCTCTTGCTTAATGGTGTTGCAGCCTCTGTGGCCTTTCAGAAAAGGTGTATATATACTGACAGACCATGTGACACTTAGATTGCACACAGGTGGAGTTCTTTTCACTAAGCATTTGACTTATGAAGGTAATTTCTTGCACCACAAATTATTAGCTTTATAGTATAAGGGGTGAATGCATATGCACATGCCAATTTTTCGTTAATTAACCACATAAATTTAATTTATGTCTATATTTTTCTCCCCTTCACCAACTATTTAGTACTGATGCATAACACACATTGGATTACAACATTTTTTTAACCCCTTTCCTACCTCGAGCGTAATAGCACACCGATGTCGGACACCCTCCCTTTAATATGTGCTCCGGCGATGAGCCCACATCTTTTCCGGCACATGTCAGCTGTTTTGAACAGCTGACATGTGCCCGCAACAGCCACCGGTGGAATCGCAAACCACCATGGCTGTTAACCCAATAAATGCCACTATCACACTCTGACAGCACCCTTTAACATGCGTTTCCGGCAAGTGCGCAGGAAATCCCGCCCAACGGCGCCCGTGTCCCATAACCGAGGGTCGCAGATGGGTTAGCATGACAACCAGAGGTCTCCAGCAGACCTCAATGGTTGTCACTGCCAGATTGCTACGAGCACCGCCCGGTAGTCGGTGTTCATAACAAGTAAGCAATTCTGCTACATACAGGCGATCTGATCATCACCTATATGTAGCAAAGGTGATCGGGTTATGGCAGCTTCTAGGCTCCCATGGAGATGACAAAAGTAAAAAAAAATGTTTTTAAAAATATTAAAAAAATGTAAAAGTTCAAATCACCCCCTTTTGCCCCATTCAAAATAAAACAATTAAAAAAGCCAAACATAAGCATATTTGG
Organism: Ranitomeya variabilis; assembly: GCF_051348905.1. NCBI lineage: Eukaryota > Metazoa > Chordata > Amphibia > Anura > Dendrobatidae > Ranitomeya > Ranitomeya variabilis. The sequence goes on from NC_135236.1 coordinate 425,627,767, forward strand.
TATCGCCGAGTTCAGAATCGCCCGATCTATCAATATAAAAAAAAGAATTAACCCAATCGCTAAACGGTGTAACAAGAAAAAAAGTCAAAACACAAGAATTACAGGTTTTTTTTAGGTTGCCACGACATTGCATTAAAATGTAATAACGGGTGATCAAAAGATCGTATCTACGCCAAAATGGTATCTTTGAAAACGTCAGCGTGGCATCCAAAAAATAAGCCCTCACCCAACCCAAGATCATGAAAAATAGAGACGCAACAGGTATCCGAAAATGACACAATTTTTTATTATTTTTTTTTTACAAATTTTGGAAATTATTTTCACCACTTAGGTAAAAAAAAGCCAGTCATGTTTGGTGTCTATGAACTCGCAATGACCTGGAGAATCATAATGGCTGGTCAGTTTTAGTCTATAGTGAACCTAGTAAAAAAGCAAAACAAAAAACAATTGAGGAATTGCTCTTTTTTTGCAATTTCACCGCACTTTGAATTTTTTTCCTGTTTTCTAGTACAAGATATGGTAAAACCAATAGAGTCACTCAAAAGTACAACTTGTCCTGTAAAAAACAAGCTCTCATATGGCCATTTTGACCAACAAATAAAAAAAATATGGCTCTGGGAAGAAGGGGAGCAAAAAATTAAAATGCAAAACCGAAAATACCTCTGGTCGTTAAGGGGTTAAACACAGGTTGTAATGTAACAAAATAGGTAAAAAGTAGTGATGAGCGAATATACTCGTTACTCGATATTTCTCGAGCATGCTCGGGGGTCCTCCGAGTATTTTTTAGTGCTCGGAGATTTCGTTTTTCTTGCCGCAGCTGAATGATTTACATCTGTTAGCCAGCATAAGTACATGTGGGGATTCCCTAGAAAACAGGCAACCCCCACATGTACTTATGCTGGTGAACAGATGTAAATAATTCAGCTGTGGCAAGAAAAACTAAATCTCCGAGCACTAAAAAATACTCGGAGGACTCCCGGGCATGCTCCAGAAATATCGAGTAACGAGTATATTCGCCCATCACTAGTAAAAAGCCAAGGGCGATGAATACTTTTGCATGCCACTGTATGGAGGGTGCAAAGTTAGCCATCTCACCTGAGCCTTAGTGCTTGAAAATGTCTAAAGCTCTCACTGATGCAGTAAGCATATATATTTTAAAAGTCACATTTTGAATTGAAGCACTTGTTCCATGTTTTGTCTTGGAGATCAGAAGCTTCACATTACACCTCTGCCAGCCTGTATTATGAAATGAGTAAGCAGGAAGATTTTTGTTACCAAGTACTTGGAATATAACCTAAAAAAATCAATGACGTTCTGTGGCTTCACATGTTCCAAGACAAAAAAGAAGTAACTCCCGGATAAGGCACGGAGGGTCCGAAAGGAGGGGGCCATGACCGAGCAGGTTGCAAGTGACGGATTTGTTGGGGGTTGGGAGAAGGCAGTGGGACGGCAGGGGTAAGCGGGGGGGAGGGAGGAAGGATTAGGGGATTAATTAAAGGGGAAGTGACATAGGGGAAGTGACTTAGGATGGAGGGAGAGAGGGGGGCCACGGGGGGATAAAAAGGACGCAGGAAGGAGCCGTGGCCCTTTTTCCCTCTCAGGACGGCCGGACATCAAGCAGCTCCCACCCGCAGGCACCGAGCTCTCCCATCCCATAGACATACCTTATCAGGCATGGACATCATCTCCAGGCTCCAGGCGGCTGCCAGCGCTCACCCCCCAGGATGGTTGGAAAGCATTGCGGAAGGTATCCTGGGGGTGGGCGGTGGTGGCATTAGTCCGGGGCACAGGAGTGAGGGCAGCGCAGGATACCGCAGGAGGAGAGCAGGGGGATCCACCAGTAGTAGCCGCAGGAGAAGCAGGCCCTGGGCGGCGGATGCTGCACGCTCCACTGGGCAAGAAAGGCAGAGAGAAGGGGAGCTGGAGCAGATGGGGGGGGGGCGGAGGAGGGAGACCGGGACACCCACCACAGCGCAGCAGCAGGGACAGGGGCAGGGGTCACCGGGGAGGGTTCCGGTCGCAATCCCAGCTGCAGAAGGGGCCGGGGGGAGAGCAGTCTCCTCGCTGCCATGCAGGAGAGCCAGGACACATGGGCGGCGCCATCTTGTTTCCAGGGTCCTGCTGAAAGGCCCCCGGGAACCAGGCTGCCCAACGAGGTGCCTGTAGAAAAAATGCAGATTCCGGGGTCGTCCAGCCAGATGCCCGTGGGGGGAAGAGGGGGGGAGGAGGACAACACGCAGGACTAGGCCCCGGAAAGGCTGTCCATGGAGATGCCGGTAAGGGGGCAACAACGCAGGGCAAGGAGCCCTTCGAGGGAGCAGGGGCCAGGCGATAACGGAAGGCGACGGCCCAGGGCTGCGAGCACCCCCAGACAGCTGGGGCCCCGCATCCGGTTACAGGGCCAGAGCCAACAGCAAAACACCCAGGGCAGAGCCAGGCAGGCGAATAGAGCTAGTAATAGGATGGCCATCACGCAATATAGCCACGGGAGCCAAGAAGAGACGGGAGATGAACACGCTGAGGACGGACGATGGTCGCAAGGAACAAGATGGCCCTCATCCCAGGATGCGGACAGCGATGGCGAGGAGGATTCCAGGAGCACAGCGGCCGGGGGGAGGATGACTCCCGCGCGGCCTGGTAACTATGAACACATGCTTTCTACATATCCATATGCAGGCACATTGCAAGCGGATGGGGGAGCCAGAGATCGCAAGGGGATAGTGTGGCCCCTATTTTAGGGTCCTTGGAGTCCACCACTAGGGAAAAGAAGGCAATGATAGCGAGCTTGGCAGACAGAATGGATCGGTTTGAGGGACACGGGCCTTGGCATCTATCAGCTTGGACGAGCCCATACTTGCGGCCTGGTGTCGCTGGGGGTGGGGGAGATATAATCAGGGCCCACGAGACGGTGGCACCGGGGGATGGGGAGAATGGGCAGCTAGATGACACGGCTCGGGGGGATATATATTTTTGTTTTACGGGTAACTTGGGTAACCACCTTAAGAAAGAGATGAGGGAAAAAATATGGAGGGATGAGTATGTGGACATCTTCTCGTTTTTGCCGGCAGAGAGGTGGAGCACAAAGGTAGGAAAGGAAGGAGGGAGGAAAGAAGAGGAGCGACCAATTACGGTGGTGCATACGTTTCCAAATTGGTGGCATGCCTTCACAATTTTGGGTAGCATCATTGGGGAAAAGGTGCCAGAAAACTGTTCTCAATTGTTTTGCTACATGGACGCCTGTCATGGTTCTCAACACACAGAGAACATAGTTGAGCATACAAAAAGGACTAGCTCTTGGAAGATGGGAACTCGAGCTGACCGTGAGCTAAACCTATCACAACAACTGAAAGTGGCCGGGTAGCGTGCCTACGTTTTATCCCTAGACGCCCAGCGCCAGCCGGAGAACTGACTGACCCTAGCAGAGGAAAATACAGACCTGGCTCACCTCTAGAGAAATTTTCCCCAAAAGGCGGACAGTAGCCCCCACAAATATTGTCGGTGATATTAGAGGAAATTGACATACGAAGTATGAAAATAGGTTTAGCAAAATTGAGGTCCGCTTACTAGATAGAAGGAAGACAGAAAAGGGGACTTCACGGCCAGCTGAAAACCCTATTCAAAATTCCATCCTGAAATTACTTTAGAACTCTAATATCAACTCATGACACCAGAGTGGCAATTTCAGTTCACAAGAGCTTCCAGTCTCAGAAATATTCAAACACAGAGAACTGGAACAAAAATGCAAACAAACTTAGGACAAAAATCCAACTTAGCTGAAAGTAGTCTAGGAGCAGGAACATGCAACAGAAATGCTTCTGGTAACATTGTTGGCCGGCATAGAAATGACTGAGGAGCAAGGCTAAATAGAAACTCCCACATCCTGATGGAAACAGGTGAACAGAGGAGATGACAAACCCACGTTCAGTACCACCAGTGACCACCGGGGGAGCCCAGAAACCAAATTCACAACAGACGCCATTGGGGATGCTTACAAGTCATACGGGGGACAAGCTTGGCTGCGGTATGATGAACAATTTCGTCAGCGCAAGGCCATGCGACCATCTATGAGATGGGATCAAAAAGATATTGGCCTTTGGCTGCAGGTTATGTCTCAGAATCACAGACATTGGATCCCCTTTCAGGGAGGGGCCGGTGGCGCCGGCCATGCAGGATACAGCGCAGGAAGCCTGGCAGGGGGGAATCTTCAAGGCCGGGGCGGGAATCAGAAACAGGGGCTTTGCTGGCAATTCAATGAGGGACAGTGCAAATTCGGAACAGGCTGTAAATTTAGGCACATATGTTCCAATTGTGGCAGATCGGCACATGGGGCCAATAGGTGCCATAGGAAGTACAGTGGGAAGGTGGGAGGAGCCGGTCATGGTCAAGGGACAAACGCCAGTCAAGCTACACCCGATGCTCCCTTATCTAAGTAGATACCCGGATAGGAAAAAAGCGGACTTGCTAAGCAAAGGTTTCAAGGACGGGTTTTCTATCCCTTCCCCGGCGTGCCAAACGCCGGGGAATCTGAGGAATCTCAGTTCGGCCTATCAGCACCCCGCGGTTGTCAAACAGAAACTTGAGAAAGAGGTACTGATGGGCCGAATGGTGGGTCCTTTTAGTTTCCCACCCATATCGGGCTTGGTGGTTTCTCCATTGGGCATTGTACCAAAGAAGGAGCCGAACAAGTTCCGAATGATCCATCACCTGTCGTATCCCTGTGGTAAGTCCGTCAACGACGGCATCGATCCGGAGTTATGTGCATTGCTATACGCATCATTTGACCTGGCGTTAGATTGGGTAAGAAAATGCGGAAAGGGGGCGCTGATGGCGAAAACGGATGTGGAGTCTGCCTTTCGGTTACTGCCGGTACACCCAGACAGTCAAGTCAAGGAGGGGGCACCGAACCCTCACCAGAACCACCAGGGCGATCAGGATGAGCCCTATGAAAGGCACGGACCAAATCGGAGGCATGAACATCAGAGGCTGTCACCCAAGAATTATCCTCCTGACCGTAGCCCTTCCACTTGACCAAATACTGAAGTCTCCGTCTGGAAACACGGGAGTCCAAGATCTTCTCCACAACGTACTCCAACTCACCCTCAACCAACACCGGAGCAGGAGGCTCAACGGAAGGCACAACAGGTACCTCATACCTGCGCAACAATGACCGATGGAAGACATTATGAATAGAAAAAGATGCAGGGAGGTCCAAACGAAAGGACACAGGGTTAAGAATCTCCAATATCTTGTACGGGCCGATGAACCGAGGCTTAAACTTAGGAGAAGAAACCTTCATAGGGACAAACCGAGAAGATAACCACACCAAATCCCCAACACAAAGACGAGGACCAACACGACGACGGCGGTTGGCAAAATGCTGAGTCTTCTCCTGGGACAACTTCAAATTGTCCACCACCTGCCCCCAAATCTGATGCAACCTCTCCACCACAGCATCCACTCCAGGACAATCCGAAGGCTCCACCTGACCGGAAGAGAAACGAGGATGAAACCCCGAATTACAGAAGAAAGGAGAAACCAAAGTGGCAGAACTAGCCCGATTATTGAGGGCAAACTCCGCCAAGGGCAAGAAGGCAACCCAATCATCCTGATCCGCAGAGACAAAACACCTCAAATAAGTCTCCAAGGTCTGATTAGTTCGCTCGGTCTGGCCATTAGTCTGAGGATGGAAAGCAGACGAAAAAGACAAATCAATGCCCATCCTAGCACAGAACGCTCGCCAAAATCTAGACACGAATTGGGTCCCCCTGTCAGAAACGATATTCTCCGGAATACCATGCAAGCGAACCACATTTTGAAAAAACAGAGGAACCAACTCGGATGAGGAAGGCAACTTAGGCAAGGGAACCAAATGGACCATCTTAGAGAAACGGTCACACACCACCCAGATGACAGACATGTTCTGAGAAACAGGGAGATCAGAAATAAAATCCATCGAGATGTGAGTCCAAGGCCTCTTCGGAATAGGCAAGGGCAACAACAATCCACTAGCCCGAGAACAACAAGGCTTGGCCCGAGCACAAACATCACAAGACTGCACAAAACCTCGCACATCTCGTGACAGGGAAGGCCACCAGAAGGACCTAGCCACCAACTCCCTGGTACCAAAGATTCCAGGATGCCCTGCCAACGCAGAAGAATGGACCTCCGAGATGACTCTACTGGTCCAATCATCAGGAACAAACATTCTACCAGGCGGGCAACGATCAGGTCTATCCACCTGAAACTCCTGCAAGGCCCGTCGCAGGTCTGGGGAAACAGCAGATAAAATCACTCCCTCCTTAAGGATACCCGTAGGTTCAGAATTACCAGGAGAATCAGGCTCAAAACTCCTAGAAAGGGCATCCGCCTTCACATTTTTAGAACCTGGTAGGTATGAGACCACAAAATTAAACCGAGAGAAAAATAACGACCAGCGCGCCTGTCTAGGATTCAGGCGCCTGGCAGACTCAAGATAAATCAAATTCTTGTGGTCGGTCAATACCACCACCTGATGTCTAGCCCCCTCAAGCCAATGACGCCATTCCTCAAAAGCCCACTTCATAGCTAAGAGTTCACGATTACCAATATCATAATTTCGCTCCGCGGGCAAAAATTTACGAGAAAAGAACGCGCAAGGTCTCATCACGGAGCAGTCGGAACTTTTCTGCGACAAAACCGCCCCAGCTCCAATTTCTGAAGCGTCGACTTCAACCTGAAAAGGAAGAGTAACATCAGGCTGACGCAATACAGGGGCGGAAGAAAAGCGGCGCTTAAGCTCCCGAAAGGCCTCCACAGCAGCAGGGGACCAATCAGCAACATCAGCACCCTTCTTAGTCAAATCAGTCAGTGGTTTAGCAACATCAGAAAACCCAGTTATAAATCGACGGTAGAAATTAGCAAAGCCCAAGAATTTCTGAAGGCTCTTAAGAGAAGAGGGTTGCGTCCAATCGCAAATAGCCTGAACCTTGACAGGATCCATCTCAATGGAAGAGGGGGAAAAATATACCCCAAAAAAGAAATCTTTTGAACCCCAAAAATGCACTTAGAACCCTTTACACACAAGGAATTAGAGCGCAAAACCTGAAAAACCTTCCTGACCTGCTGGACATGAGAGTCCCAGTCATCCGAAAAAATCAAAATATCATCCAAATACACAATCATAAATTTATCCAAATATTCACGGAAAATGTCATGCATAAAGGACTGAAAGACTGAAGGGGCATTTGAAAGACCAAAAGGCATTACTAAATACTCAAAATGACCCTCAGGCGTATTAAATGCGGTTTTCCACTCGTCCCCCTGCTTAATTCGCACTAAATTATACGCCCCACGAAGATCAATCTTAGAGAACCACTTGGCCCCCTTTATGCGAGCAAACAAATCAGTAAGCAATGGCAAAGGGTACTGATATTTAATCGTGATTTTATTCAAAAGCCGATAATCAATACACGGCCTCAAAGAGCCATCCTTTTTAGATACAAAGAAAAAGCCGGCTCCTAAAGGAGATGACGAAGGACGAATATGTCCCTTTTCCAAGGACTCCTTAATATATTCACGCATAGCAGCATGTTCAGGCACAGACAGATTAAATAAACGACCTTTTGGAAACTTACTGCCCGGAATCAGATCTATAGTACAATCGCAATCTCTGTGCGGAGGCAGTGAACCAAGTTTAGGTTCCTCAAAAACGTCACGATAATCAGATAAGAATTCCGGAATCTCAGAGGGAACAGATGACGAAATGGCAACCAAAGGTACGTCCCCATGAGTCCCCTGACATCCCCAGCTTAACACAGACATTGCTTTCCAGTCGAGGACTGGGTTATGAGATTGCAGTCATGGCAATCCAAGCACCAAAACATCATGTAGATTATACAATACAAGAAAGCGAATAATCTCCTGGTGATCCGGATTAATACGCATAGTCACTTGTGTCCAGTATTGTGGTTTATTACTAGCCAATGGCGTGGAGTCAATACCCTTCAGAGGTATAGGAACTTCCAAAGGCTCTAAATCACAACCACAGCATTTGGCAAAGGACCAATCCATAAGACTCAAAGCGGCGCCAGAGTCGACATAAGCGTCCGCGGTAATTGACGATAAAGAGCAAATCAGGGTCACAGATAGAATAAACTTAGACTGTAAAGTGCTGATTGAAACAGACTTATCAACCTTCTTTGTACGTTTAGAGCATGCTGATATAACATGAGTTGCATCACCACAATAGAAGCATAACCCATTTTTTCGCCTAAAGTTCTGCCGTTCGCTTCTAGACAGAATTCTATCACATTGCATATTCTCCGGCGCCTTCTCAGTAGACACCCCCAAATGGTGCACAGGTTTGCGCTCCCGCAAACGCCGATCAATCTGTATAGCCATTGTCATGGACTCATTCAGACCTGCAGGCACAGGGAACCCCACCATAACATCCTTAATGGCATCAGAGAGACCCTCTCTGAAAATCGCCGCCAGGGCGCACTCATTCCACTGAGTAAGCACAGACCACTTACGAAATTTTTGGCAGTATATTTCTGCCTCATCTGTACCCTGGGACAGGGCCATCAAGGCTTTTTCAGCCTGAATCTCTAAATGGGGTTCCTCATAGAGCAACCCCAAAGCTAGGAAAAACGCATCCACATTGAGCAACGCAGGATCCCCTGGTGCCAAAGCAAATGCCCAATCCTGAGGGTCGCCCCGGAGTAAGGAAATTACAATCCTGACCTGCTGTGCAGGATCTCCAGCGGAGCGAGATCTCAGAGACAAAAACAATTTACAATTATGTTTGAAATTCTGAAAGCGAGATCTATCCCCGGAGAAAAATTCAGGTAAAGGGATTCTAGGTTCAGATATTGGAGCATGAATAACAAAATCCTGCAAACCTTGAACCTCATTAGCGAGATTACTCAAACCAGTAGCTAAATTCTGAGGATCCATTTTAATCAGGTGAGATCAGAGCCATTCAAGGATTAGAAGGAGAGAGAGACGAAGGCTGCAGTATAAGCAGAGAAGCAAACTCAGGGGAAAAAAAAAAAAAAAAATTCTCTGCAGACTTCTAATTCTCTCCTTTCTTCAGCCAATTATTTTAACCCTTGGCCGGCCAAACTGTCATGGTTCTCAACACACAGAGAACATAGTTGAGCATACAAAAAGGACTAGCTCTTGGAAGATGGGAACTCGAGCTGACCGTGAGCTAAACCTATCACAACAACTGAAAGTGGCCGGGTAGCGTGCCTACGTTTTATCCCTAGACGCCCAGCGCCAGCCGGAGAACTGACTGACCCTAGCAGAGGAAAATACAGACCTGGCTCACCTCTAGAGAAATTTTCCCCAAAAGGCGGACAGTAGCCCCCACAAATATTGTCGGTGATATTAGAGGAAATTGACATACGAAGTATGAAAATAGGTTTAGCAAAATTGAGGTCCGCTTACTAGATAGAAGGAAGACAGAAAAGGGGACTTCACGGCCAGCTGAAAACCCTATTCAAAATTCCATCCTGAAATTACTTTAGAACTCTAATATCAACTCATGACACCAGAGTGGCAATTTCAGTTCACAAGAGCTTCCAGTCTCAGAAATATTCAAACACAGAGAACTGGAACAAAAATGCAAACAAACTTAGGACAAAAATCCAACTTAGCTGAAAGTAGTCTAGGAGCAGGAACATGCAACAGAAATGCTTCTGGTAACATTGTTGGCCGGCATAGAAATGACTGAGGAGCAAGGCTAAATAGAAACTCCCACATCCTGATGGAAACAGGTGAACAGAGGAGATGACAAAACCCACGTTCAGTACCACCAGTGACCACCGGGGGAGCCCAGAAACCAAATTCACAACAGACGCCATTGGGGATGCTTACAAGTCATACGGGGGACAAGCTTGGCTGCGGTATGATGAACAATTTCGTCAGCGCAAGGCCATGCGACCATCTATGAGATGGGATCAAAAAGATATTGGCCTTTGGCTGCAGGTTATGTCTCAGAATCACAGACATTGGATCCCCTTTCAGGGAGGGGCCGGTGGCGCCGGCCATGCAGGATACAGCGCAGGAAGCCTGGCAGGGGGGAATCTTCAAGGCCGGGGCGGGAATCAGAAACAGGGGCTTTGCTGGCAATTCAATGAGGGACAGTGCAAATTCGGAACAGGCTGTAAATTTAGGCACATATGTTCCAATTGTGGCAGATCGGCACATGGGGCCAATAGGTGCCATAGGAAGTACAGTGGGAAGGTGGGAGGAGCCGGTCATGGTCAAGGGACAAACGCCAGTCAAGCTACACCCGATGCTCCCTTATCTAAGTAGATACCCGGATAGGAAAAAAGCGGACTTGCTAAGCAAAGGTTTCAAGGACGGGTTTTCTATCCCTTCCCCGGCGTGCCAAACGCCGGGGAATCTGAGGAATCTCAGTTCGGCCTATCAGCACCCCGCGGTTGTCAAACAGAAACTTGAGAAAGAGGTACTGATGGGCCGAATGGTGGGTCCTTTTAGTTTCCCACCCATATCGGGCTTGGTGGTTTCTCCATTGGGCATTGTACCAAAGAAGGAGCCGAACAAGTTCCGAATGATCCATCACCTGTCGTATCCCTGTGGTAAGTCCGTCAACGACGGCATCGATCCGGAGTTATGTGCATTGCTATACGCATCATTTGACCTGGCGTTAGATTGGGTAAGAAAATGCGGAAAGGGGGCGCTGATGGCGAAAACGGATGTGGAGTCTGCCTTTCGGTTACTGCCGGTACACCCAGACAGTCAGCGGTTGCTTGGGTGCTATTGGGAGAGAGAGTATTTCATAGACAGGTGTTTGCCAATGGGATGCTCGTTGTCATGTTCGTTGTTCGAAGTCTTTAGCACATTCCTGGAGTGGGTAGTGAAGGATATCACGGGATTGGGATCAGTGATCCACTACCTTGATGATTTTTGGTGCGTTGGACCTGCACAATCAAAGGTGTGCTATACCATGTTAAAAAGTCTGCAGGGGGTTGCTAAGGAGTTCGGGGTGCCATTGGCTCCCGAGAAAACTATCGGCCCAACGTCGTGTATCTCCTTTCTGGGAATCATGATCGACACGATACGGTGGGAGTGTCGTCTCCCGGGGGAGAAGGTGGCAGCCCTGAAATCGGAAGTAGGCAGGGCTAGGAGAGCTAAAAAGCTGAAGCTGCGGGAGGTGCAGTCCTTGCTGGGGAGTTTAAATTTCGCATGTCGAGTCATGCTGATGGGCAGAATATTCACGAGGAGATTGGCGGCGGCAACGGCCGGTGTAAAATCGCCGCATCATTATGTGCGATTGACAGCGGATAACAAAGCGGATCTGGCGGTCTGGCACACATTCTTAGAAAAATACAACGGGGTTTCCCTGTTGATGGAAGGGGGATGTTGTAATTCGGATATTTAATTATACAAGGATGCATCGGGCAGTCATGGTTTTGGAGCTTACTGCCAGGGGCAGTGGTACGCGGCAGCATGGCCAGAGGAGTGGGTGCGCTCAGGGCTGATAAAAAACATTGCATTACTGGAAATTTTCCCAATCCTGGTAGCGGTAACACTATGGGGACATCGGCTGAAGAACCGAAAAGTTAGGTTTAAGTGCGATAACATGGGAGTGGTCATGGCCATAAATAACATCACCGCATCTTCGCCGCCAGTAATTAGAGTGTTGAGGCAGCTGGTGCTGGAATGCTTAGTTATCAATGCTCACGTTACAGCATCTCATGTTCCGGGAGAATTTAACTCGGTCGCTGATGCGCTCTCATTTTCAGCGGCAGCGGTTTCGGGCGTTGGCCCCCGAAGCGGAAGAAGAGGGCCTGCCCTGCCCTCCCAGATTATGGAACGTGGCATCTGGGCTGCTGAACCGCTGATCAAGGCATCCGTAACAAGTAGCACGTGGGCGGCGTATGGACGGTCGTGGGGGCAGTGGGAACAATGGCTTGTTGTGAATTTGCTTTTTGCTCCCTCTAGTGGTTACTAGTTTTTTGACTCTGGTTTTTCTGTCATTCCTTTTATCCGCACCTGGGTCGTTAGTTAGGGGTGTTGCTATATAAGCTCCCTGGACCTTCAGTTCAATGCCTGGCAACGTAGTTATCAGAGCTAGTCTGCTGTGCTCTTGTCTACTGATCCTGGTTCCAGTTATATCAGCTAAGTCTGCCTTTTGCTTTTTGCTATTTGTTTTGGTTTTGTATTTTTGTCCAGCTTGTTCCAAAACTATATCCTGACCTTTGCTGGAAGCTCTAGGGGGGCTGGTGTTCTCCCCCCGGACCGTTAGACGGTTCGGGGGTTCTTGAATTTCCAGTGTGGATTTTGATAGGGTTTTTGTTGACCATATAAGTTACCTTTCTTTATTCTGCTATCAGTAAGCGGGCCTCTCTGTGCTAAACCTGGTTCATTTCTGTGTTTGTCATTTCCTCTTACCTCACCGTCATTATTTGTGGGGGGCTTCTATCCAGCTTTGGGGTCCCCTTCTCTGGAGGCAAGAAAGGTCTTTGTTTTCCTCTACTAGGGGTAGCTAGATTCTCCGGCTGGCGCGTGTCATCTAGAATCAACGTAGGAATGATCCCCGGCTACTTCTAGTGTTGGCGTTAGGAGTAGATATATGGTCAACCCAGTTACCACTGCCCTATGAGCTGGATTTTTGTATTCTGCAGACTTCCACGTTCCTCTGAGACCCTCGCCATTGGGGTCATAACAGTTTGCCAGGCCAGTATTAAATGTTTAATGCATTGCAGAAGAGGGATTATAAGAAAGAAGATTCTGAGTTTTTTTTTTTTTTCTTCTTCCCCTTTACCTCAGAGTGGCTATGCTTGCTGCAGACATGAATGTCCAGACCTTGATTACAAGTGTGGACCAGCTGGCTACTCGTGTGCAGGGCATACAAGACTATGTTATCAGAAATCCTAGGTCAGAACCTAAAATACCGATTCCTGAACTGTTTTCCGGAGACAGGTTTAAGTTTAGGAATTTCGTGAATAATTGTAAATTGTTTTTGTCCCTGAGACCCTGTTCATCTGGAGATTCTGCTCAGCAAGTAAAAATTGTTATTTCGTTCTTACGGGGCGACCCTCAGGATTGGGCTTTTTCGCTGGCGCCAGGAGATCCGGCATTGGCTGATCTTGATGCGTTTTTTCTGGCGCTCGGTTTACTTTATGAGGAACCCAATCTTGAGATTCAGGCAGAAAAGGCCTTGCTGGCTATGTCTCAGGGGCAGGACGAGGCTGAAGTGTATTGCCAAAAATTTCGGAAATGGTCCGTGCTGACACATTGGAACGAGTGTGCACTGGCCGCTAATTTTAGAAATGGCCTTTCTGAAGCCATTAAGAATGTTATGGTGGGTTTTCCCATTCCCACAGGTCTGAATGATACTATGGCACTGGCTATTCAAATTGACCGGCGGTTGCGGGAGCGCAAAACCGCAAATTCCCTCATGGTGTTGTCTGAACAGACACCTAATTCGGTGCAATGTGATAGAAAAACCGCAAATTCCCTCATGGTGTTGTCTGAACAGACACCTGATTTAATGCAATGTGATAGAATCCTGACTAGAAATGAGCGGAAAATTCATAGACGCCGGAATGGCTTGTGCTACTACTGTGGTGATTCTACACATGTTATCTCAGCATGCTCTAAACGTATAGCTAAGGTTGTTAGTCCTGTCACCGTTGGTAATTTGCAACCTAAATTTATTCTGTCTGTAACTTTGATTTGCTCACTGTCATCTTATCCTGTCATGGCGTTTGTAGATTCAGGTGCTGCCCTGAGTCTCATGGATCTCTCATTTGCTAAGCGCTGTGGTTTTACTCTTGAACCATTAGAAAATCCTATTCCTCTTAGGGGTATTGATGCTACACCATTGGCTGCAAATAAACCGCAGTATTGGACACAGGTTACCATGTGCATGACTCCTGAACACCGCGAGGTGATACGTTTCCTGGTTTTACATAAAATGCATGATTTGGTTGTTTTAGGGCTGCCATGGTTACAGACCCATAATCCAGTCCTGGACTGGAAGGCTATGTCAGTCTCAAGTTGGGGCTGTCGTGGTATTCATGGGGATTCCCTGCCTGTGTCTATTGCTTCTTCTACGCCTTCGGAAGTTCCGGAGTATTTGTCTGATTATCAGGACGTCTTCAGTGAGTCTGAGTCCAGTGCACTGCCTCCTCATAGGGACTGTGACTGTGCTATAGATTTGATCCCAGGCAGTAAATTTCCTAAGGGAAGACTGTTTAATCTGTCGGTACCTGAACATACCGCTATGCGTTCATATATCAAGGAGTCTCTGGAGAAAGGACATATTCGTCCGTCTTCTTCCCCTCTTGGTGCGGGATTCTTTTTTGTGGCAAAAAAGGACGGATCTTTGAGACCTTGTATTGATTATCGGCTTTTAAATAAGATCACTGTCAAATTTCAGTATCCTTTACCGCTGTTGTCTGACTTGTTTGCCCGGATTAAGGGTGCCAAGTGGTTCACCAAGATAGACCTTCGTGGTGCGTACAACCTTGTGCGCATTAAGCAAGGTGATGAATGGAAAACCGCATTCAATACGCCCGAAGGTCATTTTGAGTACTTGGTGATGCCTTTTGGTCTCTCCAATGCGCCTTCAGTTTTTCAGTCCTTTATGCATGACATTTTCCGGAAGTATCTGGATAAATTTTTGATTGTTTATCTGGATGATATTTTGGTTTTTTCTGATAATTGGGATTCGCATGTGGAGCAGGTCAGGTTGGTCTTTAAAATTTTGCGTGAAAATTCTTTGTTTGTCAAGGGCTCAAAGTGTCTCTTTGGTGTACAGAAGGTTCCCTTTTTGGGGTTCATTTTTTCCCCTTCTGCTGTGGAGATGGACCCAGTCAAGGTCCGAGCTATTCTTGATTGGACTCAGCCCTCGTCAGTTAAGAGTCTTCAGAAGTTCTTGGGCTTCGCTAACTTCTACCGTCGTTTTATCGCTAATTTTTCTAGCATTGTGAAACCTTTGACGGATATGACCAAGAAGGGCTCCGATGTAGCTAACTGGGCTCCTGCTGCCGTGGAGGCTTTCCAGGAGTTGAAACGCCGGTTTACTTCGGCGCCTGTTTTGTGCCAGCCTGACGTCTCACTTCCCTTTCAGGTTGAGGTGGATGCTTCGGAGATTGGGGCAGGGGCCGTTTTGTCGCAGAGAGGCCCTGGTTGCTCTGTTATGAAACCTTGTGCCTTTTTCTCTAGGAAGTTTTCGCCTGCCGAGCGAAATTATGATGTGGGCAATCGGGAGTTGTTGGCCATGAAATGGGCATTTGAGGAGTGGCGTCATTGGCTCGAGGGTGCTAAGCATCGTGTGGTGGTCTTGACTGATCACAAAAATCTGATGTATCTCGAGTCTGCTAAACGCCTTAATCCGAGACAGGCCCGCTGGTCATTGTTTTTCTCCCGCTTTGATTTTGTTGTCTCGTATTTACCTGGTTCAAAGAATGTGAAGGCCGATGCTCTTTCTAGGAGCTTTGTGCCTGATGCTCCTGGAGTCGCTGATCCTGTTGGTATTCTTAAAGATGGAGTTATCTTGTCAGCTATTTCTCCGGATCTGCGACGTGTGTTGCAGAGATTTCAGGCTGATAGGCCTGAGTCTTGTCCACCTGACAGACTGTTTGTCCCGGATAAGTGGACCAGCAGAGTCATTTCCGAGGTTCATTCCTCGGTGTTGGCAGGTCACCCGGGAATTTTTGGCACCAGAGATCTGGTGGCCAGGTCCTTTTGGTGGCCTTCCTTGTCAAGGGATGTGCGGTCATTTGTGCAGTCCTGTGGGACTTGTGCTCGAGCTAAGCCTTGCTGTTCTCGTGCCAGCGGTTTGCTCTTGCCCTTGCCTGTCCCGAAGAGACCTTGGACACATATCTCCATGGATTTCATTTCTGATCTTCCGCTATCTCAGGGCATGTCCGTTATCTGGGTGATATGTGATCGCTTCTCCAAGATGGTCCATTTGGTTCCTTTGCCTAAGCTGCCTTCCTCTTCCGATCTGGTTCCTGTGTTTTTCCAGAACGTGGTTCGTTTGCACGGCATCCCTGAGAATATTGTGTCTGACAGAGGATCCCAGTTCGTTTCCAGGTTCTGGCGATCCTTTTGTAGTAGGATGGGCATTGATTTGTCGTTTTCGTCTGCTTTCCATCCTCAGACTAATGGACAGACGGAGCGAACCAATCAGACTTTGGAGGCTTATTTGAGGTGTTTTGTCTCTGCTGATCAGGACGATTGGGTGACATTCTTGCCGTTGGCTGAGTTTGCCCTTAATAATCGGGCTAGTTCCGCCACCTTGGTTTCACCTTTTTTCTGCAACTCTGGTTTCCATCCTCGCTTTTCTTCGGGTCATGTGGAGCCTTCTGACTGTCCTGGGGTGGATTCTGTGGTGGATAGGTTGCAGCAGATCTGGAATCATGTGGTGGACAACTTGAAGTTGTCACAGGAGAAGGCTCAGCGCTTTGCCAACCGCCGCCGCGGTGTGGGTCCCCGACTACGCGTTGGGGATTTGGTATGGCTTTCTTCCCGCTTTGTTCCTATGAAGGTCTCCTCTCCCAAATTTAAACCTCGTTTTATTGGGCCTTACAAGATATTGGAAATCCTTAATCCTGTATCTTTTCGTCTGGATCTTCCTGTGTCGTTTGCTATTCACAATGTATTTCATAGGTCCTTGTTGCGGCGGTACATTGTGCCTGTAGTTCCTTCTGCTGAGCCTCCTGCTCCGGTGTTGGTTGAGGGCGAGTTGGAGTACGTGGTGGAGAAGATCTTGGATTCTCGCCTCTCCAGGCGGAGGCTTCAGTACCTAGTCAAGTGGAAGGGCTATGGTCAGGAGGATAATTCCTGGGTGGTCGCCTCTGATGTTCATGCGGCCGATTTAGTTCGTGCCTTTCATGCCGCTCATCCTGATCGCCCTGGTGGTCGTGGGAGGGTTCGGTGACCCCTCACTAAGGGGGGGGGTACTGTTGTGAATTTGCTTTTTGCTCCCTCTAGTGGTTACTAGTTTTTTGACTCTGGTTTTTCTGTCATTCCTTTTATCCGCACCTGGGTCGTTAGTTAGGGGTGTTGCTATATAAGCTCCCTGGACCTTCAGTTCAATGCCTGGCAACGTAGTTATCAGAGCTAGTCTGCTGTGCTCTTGTCTACTGATCCTGGTTCCAGTTATATCAGCTAAGTCTGCCTTTTGCTTTTTGCTATTTGTTTTGGTTTTGTATTTTTGTCCAGCTTGTTCCAAAACTATATCCTGACCTTTGCTGGAAGCTCTAGGGGGGCTGGTGTTCTCCCCCCGGACCGTTAGACGGTTCGGGGGTTCTTGAATTTCCAGTGTGGATTTTGATAGGGTTTTTGTTGACCATATAAGTTACCTTTCTTTATTCTGCTATCAGTAAGCGGGCCTCTCTGTGCTAAACCTGGTTCATTTCTGTGTTTGTCATTTCCTCTTACCTCACCGTCATTATTTGTGGGGGGCTTCTATCCAGCTTTGGGGTCCCCTTCTCTGGAGGCAAGAAAGGTCTTTGTTTTCCTCTACTAGGGGTAGCTAGATTCTCCGGCTGGCGCGTGTCATCTAGAATCAACGTAGGAATGATCCCCGGCTACTTCTAGTGTTGGCGTTAGGAGTAGATATATGGTCAACCCAGTTACCACTGCCCTATGAGCTGGATTTTTGTATTCTGCAGACTTCCACGTTCCTCTGAGACCCTCGCCATTGGGGTCATAACATGGCTAGGCCGAGGGGACGAGGGCATGTCAGAAGAGGAGCAGATTGGGGTGTTATTAATGGGAATTAGGCAGGTCGCAGATGATAGTTGGTCGGCGGCAAAAATGAGTCAACTAATTGCAGGATTAGCATTTGGGTTTAAACTTAGGAACAGAACCAATTTGACAAAGAGTTTCCTAGTCAGGCAGGCCTTAAAAGGTTACCGTAAGGGAAAGGTTAGAAAGGACAGCAGGCGACCGGTGTCATTCGGCATGTTAGAAGTATTAGGAGAACAGTTAGAAGGGGTGTGCAGGACACAATTTGAGGTTGGCTTGTTTAGGTTGGCTTTTTCACTTGCATTCTTTGGAGCTATGAGGATAGGGGAGCTTGTAGCACCAGGCAAGGCCATAGCGGGGGGCATTTTAGCCGAGGACATTATGAAGACAAAAGGGGGATTGGAATTTTGGATTAGGAGATCAAAGACGGACCAAAGGGGGAAAGGGAAAAGGGTGTTATTGGGAAAAGTAAGCGGCTCTATGATGTGTCCGTGTAAGTGTTTCGGGATATTCTCGGCAGCCAGGCCTAAGCAAAGGGGACCACTGCTCTGTCACGAGGATGGGTCATATTTGTCCAGGTATCAATTTATTAAAGTATTCCGGATGTGTGTGGTAAGGGCAGGTGTGGATCCTGAGAGATACACAGGCCATTCCTTCCGGATCGGGGCTGCAACGGAGGCCGCGGTGGGTGGGCTGTGCCCTGAAACAGTAAAGCGAATTGGCCGGTGGGAGTCGCGGCGGTACAGGTCTTACGTACGACCTCAAGGATATGAGGCAGCGATCTCCCCCAGAATTAATACATCACACTAATTTCTTTTGGTTTGTTACAGGACAAGTCCCGATCGTTATTTGGATCCTAGGACATTCATACGTTTACTGGGGAGCACAGCAGGCTGACAGACGGACGGGCGGGAGACAGTTAGGTATGGCAAGAAATAGGGCGGTGATTAGGTGGTTGGGATATCGGGGTTGAACATGGGGCTGGGTACTGTACGAGTTTTTCCGGGCAGTATACCTCTACGGGGTCCCAGATATATTAGTATTACACGCAGGGGGTAATGACTTGGGGTCTAGCTCGGGAAAAGGGCTGAGTGCCAAAATCAGAAGGGATGTAGGACAACTGGGATTAGCATGTCCAAATTTGAGGCTAGTGTGGTCAGACATGGTGCCTAGAAAAAAGTGGCGAGGGGCACGGTCAGTGGGAAAGATTAACAAAGCCCTGATAAAAGTTAACAAAGAGGTATCTAAGTTCGTGTCACGGAGCGGAGGGGTGACGATACGTCATGCAGGCTTGGACTCTACAGAGGGAGATTACTGGTTAGGGGACAGGGTGCATTTGAACACCACGGGAACGGACTTATGGATTGAGGGCTTGCTTGAGGGGATACGGAAGGCCGCAGCAGGGTTGGTTGGCGGGGTCTCGAGCAATTGAAGGTCAAGTGCTCTCGGTGTGGCGTTGGTGGGTCCTCGAAGCTGGCAAAAAAGTACGGTAGAGGGGGGATTCTTGCACTGCGGGACCCCCCCCCCCACTGCCATGGATAGTCACTTAATTCGTGGTCTGGTGATACTTGCGTGATACCCGACGAGGCAAGTCGGAGTCACGTTATCGGGGGACCCAGAGGGCCACCCTGATGTTGGAGGTCAGGTGCGCGGTACCGATGGGTGGGTACCCGACGATGGAAGTCGGGTACAGGTTAACGGATGGAGGCAACCTCTTCCCTCAACTCATGATGCTTCTGAGCCTGGAGAAAAACACGGCTGGAAGTAAGACTGAGAGGGAAGAGGCAGTGCCGACGGAATAATCACCAGACCAGGAGCGGGTTAGCTTCGAGGGCCTCACCAAGGGTCCTTTTTTATTAATATCAATAATAAATTGGCTGCTGTGGCCGTTATTATCCAAAATTACTGATGTGGTGTGGTTATTCAAGAAAGATGGGGGGAGAGTCACGGGGAGTCAACCTTGCCAAGGTCATGGTATTTAATATTTTAAAAAGCGATGTGAGACACATTGCAGAATATAAATGATGATTAAACTTTACAATAATTTTTTTATGGCGCTATATATTCTTTGGCACATATTGCATTTTATATCAAGGCAAAAAAAAGTGTGCAAAAACATTTTTAAATTACACGTCATCAGAAAATGTAATATTGTTTAAATCAAGTTTTTATGTTAAACACCTATCTACTATATAATTGTCTCAGGGTCACTTCCGTCTTTCTGTCTGTCCTTCTGTCTTTCTTTCTGTCACGGATATTCATTGGTCGCGGCCTCTGTGTGTCATGGAACCCAAGTCGCTGATTGGTCGTGGCAAAACAGCCACGACCAAGCAGCGACGGGCACAGTCCGGTGGAAAAATGGCCACTCCTTCCTCCCCGCAGTCAGTGCCTGCTCCGTACTCCCCTCCAGTCTGCCCTCACACAGGGTTAATGGCAGTGGTAACGGACCGCGTTATGCCGCGGTGTAATACACTCCGTTACCGCTGCTATTAACTCTGTGTGACCAACTTTTTACTATTCATGCTGCCTATGCAGCATGAATAGTAAAACGATCTAATGTTAAAAATAATAATTAAAAAAAAAAAATCGTTATATACTCACCGATCGTCGGCCCCTGGATCGACAACAGGCCTTTCCCTCTCGCGACGCTCCGGTAACCGGTCCATGCTACGATCTCGCGAGATGATGATGTTCTCATATGTCCTGATGACTGTTCCTAAGAATGAGCGAGTGAAGGACCTTCGATGACGTGGCGGCTTGTGATTGGTCCCGTGACCACTCATGTGACCGCTCACGCGACCAATCACAAGACCATGACGTCATCGCAGGTCCTTCACTCACTCATTCTTAGGAATGGAGGCTGCCGGTTGCAGGGGTTACTACCAGGGTGCGTCAGAGGGTGAGTATATCCCTATTTTTTATTTTTATTCTTTATTTTACACATGAATATGCATTCCGATCCCGATTCCCGATATCGTAAAAATATCGGAACTCAGTATCGGAATTCCGATACCGCAAA
This sequence comes from Ranitomeya variabilis, assembly GCF_051348905.1. NCBI lineage: Eukaryota > Metazoa > Chordata > Amphibia > Anura > Dendrobatidae > Ranitomeya > Ranitomeya variabilis. Next base: position 425,648,501 of record NC_135236.1, read on the forward strand.
TATCGGCCAATACCCGATACTTGCGGTATTGGAATACTCAACACTAGTCATTAAGTACCAAATTGGCTCTGTCACTAAAGGGTTAAAAGTGAATCAATAGAAGTAGGATGAACCTAGTTGGCACGTGACAACAAGTATACAAATTGTATACTTATGTTCATGTGATGACTGCTGGAAACAGCAAGTGGAGCCTAAATCTAAGAATGTGTGCAGTACACTCCCTTAGGATTTCGCAAACTGAAGTGCTTGCCAACGATTATACCAAGGGTGGACAACCTCTTTACTGATTCTAAAAAGTTGTACAATGTCAAATTCCTGGTGACCTAAAATATATCCAGTACTGATGACCAGTGGAACAATATATTCTGTTGACCCAGTGAAAGTGTCCAGGATTTCGATATCTAGTGGCAAATTATTAGTGCTAATATTTAAATGCCATAGGTAGCAGGGTTTCACAACTGTAAAGACTTCTGGGTACTTATGAAAAATATAGAATAATGGTTGTTTGGCTCACCCATTCCATAGATCGCTGGGGGTATCATGATAAGCCAATGCCTTCAATGTTGCTTTTTTACTACACGATCTAAAATCCTGTATGGCTTTTGCATGAGTTATTTACATTTAAATTAGGAAAATTTGAGGTACAATAGGCTGAGAAATAAACTAAATTATAACTGATATTTTGTGTTTGATTTTGTGCACAATAAGAAGCAGAAATTGCAAGTTGTTAATATAAATATGAATAGATATGTGTTCTCTCATTGCCTGACTAGCACAATGTTTCTTATTTTCTTTCATTCAATTTGCAATAAAAATGATAATAATATGTTCATAAATCTATAGTGTAATGCCTGGACAGACAGAAAAATAGATAATAACTATTGGATGTCTGATAGTGTTTTAAAACATTTTTGGAATAATGAAACTTTTCATCTCCTTCAAGTCTTTTTAAGAAGAAATGATGTCAAGAGGAGAGAAAAACAAAAAGAAACTAAAATAAACCAAATTGCATTTCTAAAACTAAAACAACAAATTCATATTTTGTCAGATATTTAATAGCCTTTATCACAGAAACCCAACGATAAGACACCAGTGGTAAGGAATAAACTGATAAACATTCACATTATCCTTGTCTTTGTGTGTATAAAGGCACCGTCACACTCAGCGACGCTGCGGCGATATAGACAACGAGCCGACCTGAACTAGATCGCTGGAGCGTCGCAGTTTAGGTCGCTGTAGAGACGTCAAACACAGCAACTCCAGAACGATGCAGGAGCGATCCAGTGACGTAACGGTGACTCACTTCTCGTTCTCGCTGGTTGTTAGCTCCATGTCAAACAGCCGGAGTGTACCGACTGGCTAGATGGAGACGCTGCGACGCCCCCTATGCTCGTTGCTGGCGTCGTTGCTTTTGATGTCAAACATGACGATACACGCCGACCTGGCGACAAAATAAAGTTCTGGACTTCTAGCTCCGACCAGCGATGGCACAGCGGGATCCAGATCGCTGCTGCGTGTCAAACGCAACGAGATCGCTATCCAGGACGCTGCAACGTCACAGATTGTTGTCGTTCTCTTTGCAAAGTTGCTGAGTGTGACGGTACCTTTACATCTAACATCCAGATTTATATTCAGCTACTGAATAATTCATGCTTCGTTATTGTCTGTGTATTTTGTAACACTTTACACGTGATTTCTCCAGAATGTTCTTTACCCTTATGTCATTAATGATGGATATAATAATATATAAGCTTTGTTTTCTCTCACTGTTTGATGCTTCTAATTATATTCCCTATGTATATTGTATGTCATGAAATAAAAGAGACCAAGACCATGATTCATCAGGGTGTTTACGTCAGAATTCCGTAAAACACTTGCAAATGTTGCAGAAATTTTGTGCAGCTCAAAATTACTCAACAGTTTACAATTTCCACGCCAGTTTCTGTCAGCTTCGCCAAAATGGGTAAAGCTGGGGAGATGGGGCTGAATGGGACTTGGTAACACCTGCATGACAAATTCATGGAAAGTGGCAGTGTTTCATACTCCAGAAATGTTCTTCTAGTCCCCAACTTGAGTACACTTCTGGCAAGGTGCACAGCACTGATAAGATTTGCCTTATTTGAATGAATTTTAATGAATTAGATTTGCCTAATTTGAATTGAATTTTAATGAATTAGGTGCACCTTATTCCTGCACGCTAATCAGTAATACAAGCAGACAAAACACCAGTGAATTGTGACCTCATCAAATGTAACAGCAGTTTACCTTTTAAATACTTGTCCCCTGAGGAAGCCACATCCTGTAGTGATACACACGGGTTCCTCATTCACACATGAATAAATCATGTGTTTCCATGAGCAAATTCACCCTGGCATTTATGCATATTGCACTTTATTGCACAGTTACTTCATACTTCTTTTATGTATATTTGATACTGCACTATGTATCGTGTTATTATATGTTTGTGTGTATTGTACTTTTTTCCTTCTTTTAATACTACTTGACAATGCCAACTCATTACTCAGCTACTCATTATACTTACAAAGGTTTATTGATTACATGACAATCCTATGGGTTGTATACCAATGCTAATTCTTGAGATAGTGTAAGGTTCACCTTGTGAAATAAATCCCCTAAGCCCCAGGTCCAGATGGGCTCTCGAATCCCGGGCATTGATGCAGCAGCAGGAAGGCACATGTGGAGCCAGGACTTGGAACACTGGTAGCCAAAGGCAGACAGGACACAGGAGGCAAATGAAGGCCAGAAACAAATGGAGATGCACTGCAAACTAAATAGGACTAAGGCTGGTTTCACACTAGCATAAGGAAGGGCTGCGGATGGCAGCATACTTCCCCCCTTCTTCCTCCATGAATCGCCGCCTACGCTCCGCCTCCTACTCCGTGCATGCTGCGTTGCCTTGCGTACCTATCTTTTTCATTGGGTACGCAGGCCAATGCTAATGTATGCGGATGCCTCCGCATGTGCCGTTTTGATGCTGCGCCAAACTGCACCGAACGCAACATGTTGCATTTTGTTGTGGTCAGTGCAGCATCAAAACGGTGCATGCGGAGGCATCTGCATACATTCGCATGGCCTGCATACCCAATGTTAAAGATAGGTACGCAGGTCACCGCAGTATGCAAGGAGTAGTAGGCGGAGAGTAGGCGGGTTTCATGGAGGAAGAAGGGAGGAAGTACACTGCCATCCGCAGCCCTCCTGTATGCTAGTGTGAAACCAGCCTAAGAGTATCAATACAAAGACACAGTGTGTGTGTCTTGTGGGCCTTAAATTGGTCTAGACACTTGACGTGGATCACAACAGACGGCAGCGGGCACAGAGGAAGGAAAGAGAGAACAATGTGCGCAACTTTTAATATTTTCATTTGTTTTGACCAGGCTTTTGTGTTTGCTATGTATAAATATTTATACTGTTAAAATATAGGAAGCTCCATTCCTCTTTTTTGGTTTGCACCTATGACAGAAATTAATTCCCGCTGATTACTGAGTCAGTTTAATGTTCTTGACTTCATTCATACATGATTCTGTTTCTGCATCTAGTTTGGATTCTCATTTCCAATTTGACAAATTTTCACTTCAACAGCCCCTCGCTGTTTTGACACTTACAATCTTGCCATGGTCATGGACAGCAGTTGCTCATCTATTTTCTGTACTACTAGTCTGTCTGAATATATGGCTTCACTTTACAAATTTACATATTTTTCACATATAAATATAGTATCAATGACACTGTAAGAAACCCACCTAATACCCCCATGCATCTTTCTGCATGTTTCAATAATTATAAAATCAATTGATTTACTCGATTTGATACATTGCTGTACCCATCTACTCTTATTTATAAGAGCAATGGATATACATTTTCCTAATATAGCAACATTTTTCAGGACCTAATTCATCAACTTCCATTTCTTTTTTGCTAAATTATATTTCAGCAGTTCATGAAAATAACATGTACTACTTGTGCATTATTGCTGCCGCTGTATATCTCCCGAATGTTTGCTTCTAAAACATGTTGATCATTACACAGTGATAATATATCAGTAACTTTAACTCAGGTTTCCTCCGTGATATATCACTAGCATAAAGTAAATTTGCATGACCAATAAAGTTAGACAGACTGCAAGCTTTTCTGTCAGCAAAAGAAGCTCCAAAGAACTGATTCATTCTTGACATTCCTCTAGCAGTTGAACAGACATTTCAACACCTGCTCTACTGGCCATCAGGAAGCCATCATGATAATGAACTACTGCTTGTGCATTTTGTTTCACGCCTGACCACCCATTTATGGAATGTATTAAGTGTTTCAGTAATAGTAAATAATGTATAGATGTTCGCCTGCTGTGGGACTATACAACCACAATCAATATGTTGCTAAACATAGATAGTTTGAGCCAAAAATCATGACATTAGACAGGTCAAGCATCAAGGAATACATATTCTCATTCCACACTTAACCCCTTAGTGACCGGGCAAAATTTTTGAAATCTAACCAGTGTCACTTTATGTAGTAATAACTCTGGAACGCTTCAAAATATCCCACTGATTTTGAGATTTTTGATGAGACATTGTACTTTATGATAATGGTAAATTTATGTTGATATTTTCTGCTTTTATTTATAAAAAATATCAGAAATGTTACAAAAATTTCAAAAAATTTGCAATTTTAAAACTTGAAAAATGATTATCCCTTTAACCCCTTAATCCCATATGACGTACTATCCCGTCAAGGTGACCTGGGACTTAATTCCCAGTGACGGGATAGTACGTCATAGCCGATCGGCCGCGCTCACGGGGGGAGCGCAGCCGATCGCGGCCGGGTGTCAGCTGCCTATCGCAGCTGACATCCGGCACTATGTGCCAGGAGCGGTCACGGACCGCCCCCGGCACATTAACCCCCGGCACACCGCGATCAAAGATGATCGCGGTGTACCGGAGGTACAGGGAAGCATCGCGCAGGGAGGGGGCTCCCTGCGGGCTTCCTTGAGACGATCGGTACAAGGGAATGTACTCACCTTGTACCGAGCGTCTCCTCCCTGCAGGCCCCGGATCCAAAATGGCCACGGGGCTGCATCCGGGTCCTGCAGGGAGTACTTCCGGGTCCGGAGCAGGCTGCAGATGAAAGCTGCAGCCTGCAGCGATGTGAGTGAGAGCGCCGATCTGATAGAGTGCTGTGCACACTATCAGATCGGCGATCTGTGATGTCCCCCCCGGGACAAAGTTAAAAAGTTTAAAAAAAAATTTTCCACATGTGTAAAAAAAAAAAAAAAAATTCCTAAATAAAGAAGAAAAAAAAAAAATATTATTCCCATAAATACATTTCTTTATCTAAAAAAAAAAAAACAATAAAAGTACACCTATTTAGTATTGCCGCGTCCGTAACGACCCAACCTATAAAACTGTCCCACTAGTTAACCCCTTCAGTGAACACCGTAAGAAAAAAAAAACGAGCCAAAAAACAACGCTTTATTATCATACCGCCGAACAAAAAGTGAAATAACACGCGATCAAAAAGATGGATATAAATAACCATGGTACCGCTGAAAACGTCATCTTGTCCCGCAAAAGATGAGCCACAATATAGCATCATAACCAAAAAAATAAAAAAGTCCTCAGAATAAAGCGATGCCAAAATAATTATTTTTTCTATAAAATAGTTTTTATCGTATAAAAGCGCCAAAACATAAAAAAATGATATAAATGAGATATCGCTTTAATCGTACTGACCCGATGAATAAAACTGCTTTATCAATTTTACCAAACGTGGAACTGTATAAACGCCTCCCCCAAAAGAAATTCATGAATAGCTGGTTTTTGGTCATTCTGCCTCACAAAAATCGGAATAAAAAGTGATCAAAAACTGTCACATGTCCGAAAATGTTACCAATAAAAACGTCAACTCGTCCCGCAAAAAACAAGACCTCACATGACTCTGTGGACCAAAATACAGAAAAATTATAGGTCTCAAAATATGGAGACGCAAAAACTTTTTTGCTATAAAAAGCGTCTTTTAGTGTGTGACAGCTGCCAATCATAAAAATCCAATATAAAAAACACTATAAAAGTGAATCAAACCCCCCTTCATCACCCCCTTAGTTAGGGAAAAATAATAAAATTAAAAAAATGTATTTATTTCCATTTTCCCATTAGGGTAAGGGCTAGGGTTAGGGTTAGGGCTAGGGTTAGGGCTAGGGTTAGGGTTAGGGCTAGGGTTAGGGCTAGGGTTAGGGCTAGGGTTAGGGCTAGGGCTAGGGTTAGGGCTAGGGTTAGGGCTAGGGTTAGGGTTAGGGTTAGGGTTGGGGCTAGGGTTGGAGCTAAAGTTAGCATGGGGCTAAAGTTAGGGATAGGGTTGGGGCTAAAGTTAGGGTTGGGGATAAAGTTAGGGTTGGGGCTAAAGTTAGGGTTAGGGTTTGGATTACATTTACGGTTGGGATTAGGGTTGAGATTAGAATTAGGGGTGTGTCAGGGTTAGGGGTGTGGTTAGGGTTACAGTTGGGATTAGGGCTAGGGGTGTGTTTGGATTAGTTTCAGGTAGAATTGGGGAGTTTCCACTGTTTAGGCACATCAGGGGCTCTCCAAATGCGACATGGCGTCCAATCTCAATTCCAGACAATTCTGCGTTGAAAAAGTAAAACAGTGCTCCTTCCCTTCCGAGCTCTCCCGTGCGCCCAAACAGGGGTTTACCCCAACATATGGGGCATCAGCATACTCGGGACAAATTGGACAACAACTTTTGGGGTCCAAGTTCTCTTGTTATCTCTGGGAAAATAAAAATTTGGGGGGCTAAAAATCATTTTTGTGGGAAAAAAAGGATTTTTTATTTTCACAGCACTGCGTTGTAAACTGTAGTGAAACACTTGGGGGTTCAAAGTTCTCACAACACATCTAGATAAGTTCCTCAGGAGGTCTAGTTTCCAATATGGGGTCACTTGTGGGGGGGTTGCACTGTTTGGGTACATCAGGGGCTCTGCAAATGCAACGTGACACCTGCAGACCAATCCATCTAAGTCTGCATTCCAAATGGCGCTCCTTCCCTTCCGAGCTCTGCCATGCGCCCAAACAGTGGTTCCCCCCACATATGGGGTATCAGCGTACTCAGGACAAATTGGAGAACAACTTTTGGGGTCAAATCTATCCTGTTACCCTTGTGAAAATATAAAACTGGGGGCTAAAAAATCATTTTTCTGAAAAAAAAAAGAATTTTTATTTTCACGGCTCTGCGTTATAAACTGTAGTGAAACACTTGGGGTTCAAAGCTCTCAAAACACATCAAGATAAGTTCCTTAGGGGGTCTACTTTCCAAAATGGTGTCACTTGTGGGGGGTTTTAATGTTTAGGCACAACAGGGGCTCTCCAAACGCGACATGGTGTCCCATCTCAATTCCAGTCAATTTTGCATTGAAGAGTCAAATGGCGCTCCTTCCCTTCCGAGCTCTGCCATGCACCCAAACAATGGTTTACACCCACATATGGGGTATCAGCGTACTCAGGACAAATTGCACAACAATTTTTGGGGTCCAATTTCTTCTCTTACCCTTGGGAAAATAAAAAATTGGGGGCGAAAAGATCATTTTTGTGAAAAAATATGATTTTTTATTTTTACGGCTCTGCATTATAAACTTCTGTGAAGCACTTGGTGGGTCAAAGTGCTCACCACACATCTAGATAAGTTCCTTAAGGGGTCTACTTTCCAAAATGGTGTCACTTGTGGGGGGTTTCAATGTTTAGGCATATCAGGGGCTCTCCAAACGCAACATGGCGTCCCATCTCAATTCCAGTCAATTTTGCATTGAAAAGTCAAATGGCGCTCCATCGCTTCAGAGCTCTGTCATGTGCCCAAAAAGTGGTTTACCCCCACATATGGGGTATCGGCGTACTCAGGATAAATTGTACAACATCTTTTGGGGTCCATTTTCTCCTGTTACCCTTGGTAAAATAAAACAAATTGGAGCTGAAGTAAATTTTGTGTGAAAAAAAGTTAAATGTTCATTTTTATTTAAACATTCCAAAAATTCCTGTGAAACACCTGAAGGGTTAATAAACTTTTTGAATGTGGTTTTGAGCACCTTGAAGGGTGCAGTTTTTAGAATGGTGTCACACTTGGTTATTTTCTATCATATAGACCCCTCAAAATGACTTCAAATGAGATGTGGTCCCTAAAAAAAAATGGTGTTGTAAAAATGAGAAATTGCTGGTCAATTTTAACCCTTATAACTCCCTAACAAAAAAAAATTTTGTTTCCAAAATTGTGCTGATGTAAAGTAGACATGTGTGAAATGTTACTTATTAAGTATTTTGTGTGACATATTTCTGTGATTTAAGGGCATAAAAATTCAAATTTGGAAAATTGTGAAATTTTCAAACTTTTTGCCAAATTTCCATTTTTTTCACAAAGAAACACAAGTTATATCGAATAAATTTTACCACTATCATCAAGTACAATATCTCACGAGAAAACAGTGTCAGAATCGCCAAGATCCGTTGAAGCATTCCAGAGTTATAACCTCATAAAGGGACAGTGGTCAGAATTGTAAAAATTGGCCCGGTCATTAACGTGCAAACCACCCTCGGGGCTTAAGGGGTTAATCCAGATAGTCACACCACACAAATACATTAATAAATAACATTTCCCTCATTCCTTCCTTGCATCAACACCATTTTTTAAAATGTTGTTTTATTTTGTTTTGCATTTTAGAAGGTTTAAAAATGTAGAAGCAATTTTTCATTTTATCGAAAAAATTTAACTTTGAGGGTTATATATATTGGAAACCCCCCAAAAGTGAACATCAGAATCACACAATCAAGATCTCAGGGTGCTGATGTAGTTAAAGAGGTCAACTCGGCACACAAAAAATAAGCCCTCACCCAACCCGAGATCACAAAAAATGGAGACGCTACAGGTATCGAAAAATGGTGCAATTTTTTAACAAAGTTTGGAGTTTTTTTCACCACTTAGATAAAAAGAACCTATACATGTTTTGTGTCAATGTACTCGAAATGACCTGGAAAATTATAATGGCTGGTCAGTTTTAGCATTTAGTGAACATATTTAAAAAGCCAAACAAAAAACAAGTGTTGGATTGCACTTTTTTTGCAATTTCACAGCACTTGGAATTTTTTTCCTGTTTTCTAGTACATGACATGGTAAAACTAAAGGTGTTGTTCAAAAGTACAACTCATCCGGCAAAAAACAAGACCACACATAGCCATATTGACAGAAAAATAAAAAAGTTATGGCTCTAGGAAGGAGGGGAGCGAGAAGCGAAAATGCAAAACTGAAAAAAGCTCAGGGGGGTTAGGGGGTTAAGTCAGAAGTCTTACTCCCGTCTTTGATTGGAGTAAGATTAGGGAGGAGGTGCATGCATGTCACTTTTCATAAACACCTCTTAGTGAATCAGGAGCTCCGAGTCCTGACTACAACATGATGCCTCATCAACACTGGCAATGCTCACACCGGTCTTGATGAATCAAAGTCTTCCTTTATCTCTAATCACTGACTCATTTATCCTGTGTATACCAAGATCACATTATGCAGTTAAATTATTAGAATAAGGCTGGCGTCACACTAGCTAGTGCAATGCGAGAAACTCGCACGAGTCTGACACCTTAGTACCCGGCACTGCCGCCGGCACTCGGACCGGAGCGTTAGGCTGCATAGAAATACATGCAGCCACACACTCCAGTCTCAAGTGCCTTTGGCAGTGTCGGGTATTGAGGAGAGAGACTCGTGAAAGTTTCTCCCATTGCACTCGCAAGTGTGACCCCGGCCAAAGGCAGACGATCACATGGGTGCATATTCTCTCACACGAAAGAATCGGCTCAAATATGCTAATGACACTCCGCTCAAACTCTGATCAGAGTTTGAGCAGAGTGTCAATTGACGGTGATCCGATTCTCAAGAGAATCATAGCAAACTGTGAGGAGAAGATGGAGAACTTAATTTCAATGTTTTATATGCATAGATTTTAATGGGTAAGTGTGCTTTGATTTGCGGAGCAACTAATCCATTGTGCAATTTTTTCTCGTGCCAAATCAGCAGGAAAGAAAAAAAAAATCACACATCTGCACTGCTCCATAGTATAACATTGGGCCGATGCTATCTGATAAAACATCGAACAGAACTCATGTGATGAATATATGAAGGGTTAAACTAAGAAAAATTAAAGCAGGCTTCATTTTGTGCTTTTCGACTCCATCTTGTTGTTTTGAGATAAATTTTGTTACTAGGTAAAAGTTCATAGTTGTTATGAGACCTTGATTGTTTCAACCTGAACAAGACATGAGACTGAGGGTGTATTGTTCTACAAAGACCTTGACGTACAGGCTGTTCCTGCATTCTTATAGGTTAAGAACTGTGAGCGTGTTCTTATGTTGATTGGTTGAAGTATAAACTTCTAAGATTATGAAAGGTGCAACACAATAAACGGGCTTAGAGATCTGCTCGATCCCCCCAAACAGAGACACACGTCTCTGTCTGGTCATTTTCAGTTGCCGGCAACGCTCTGTGGATCAATTTGAAAATCACTGAGTCAACCGTGAAGGGTCACTTCAGATCCTCCCTCAACAAATACGCTCCTTTGGGCGAGCAATAACAGTCTGCATAATTTAACTTGGTATTTCAAAATCATACCTAATTTAAATTTTTTAATTTTTCATTCAAAATTAGATTGCAAAATGCTAATATTTGCAATATAACCTATAAAATAATAAAGGTGATGTCCATTTGTGAGATGAAAAATTCTAGCCACTAACTACCCTTTGTCACTACTGCTCGGCTGCTTTTAAGCTCAGCTGTTATATTTCATGAATGATTTACTCTGAATTCATAGGAAAGGGTTTTTGCACATAGTGATGTCACAACAATACAACAGTCATGCTAGAAATGTATAACAAGACAGTAACAATGCACAAAGTAATGTCACAGTACATGGGAGTAAGCACAACAGCATTATATAAGAACAGTGCACACTGTAACTTAATACACATATACAGTGGGGCAAAAAAGTATTTAGTCATTCAGCAATAGTGCAAGTTCCACCACTTAAAAAGATGAGAGGCGTCTGTAATTTACATCATAGGTAGACCTCAACTATGGGAGACAAACTGAGAAAAAAAAATCCAGAAAATCACATTGTCTGTTTTTTTATCATTTTATTTGCATATTATGGTGGAAAATAAGTATTTGGTCAGAAACAAAATTTCATCTCAATACTTTGTAATATATCCTTTGTTGGCAATGACAGAGGTCAAACGTTTTCTGTAAGTCTTCACAAGGTTGCCACACACTGTTGTTGGTATGTTGGCCCATTCCTCCATGCAGATCTCCTCTAGAGCAGTGATGTTTTTGGCTTTTCGCTTGGCAACACGGACTTTCAACTCCCTCCAAAGGTTTTCTATAGGGTTGAGATCTGGAGACTGGCTAGGCCACTCCAGGACCTTGAAATGCTTCTTACGAAGCCACTCCTTCGTTGCCCTGGCGGTGTGCTTTGGATCATTGTCATGTTGAAAGACCCAGCCACGTTTCATCTTCAATGCCCTTGCTGATGGAAGGAGGTTTGCACTCAAAATCTCACGATACATGGCCCCATTCATTCTTTCATGTACCCGGATCAGTCGTCCTGGCCCCTTTGCAGAGAAACAGCCCCAAAGCATGATGTTTCCACCACCATGCTTTACAGTAGGTATGGTGTTTGATGGATGCAACTCAGTATGCTTTTTCCTCCAAACACGACAAGTTGTGTTTCTACCAAACAGTTCCAGTTTGGTTTCATCAGACCATAGGACATTCTCCCAAAACTCCTCTGGATCATCCAAATGCTCTCTAGCAAACTTCAGACGGGCCCGGACATGTACTGGCTTAAGCAGTGGGACACGTCTGGCACTGCAGGATCTGAGTCCATGGTGGCGTAGTGTGTTACTTATGGTAGGCCTTGTTACATTGGTCCCAGCTCTCTGCAGTTCATTCACTAGGTCCCCCCGCGTGGTTCTGGGATTTTTGCTCACCGTTCTTGTGATCATTCTGACCCCACGGGGTGGGATTTTGCTTGGAGCCCCAGATCGAGGGAGATTATCAGTGGTCTTGAATGTCTTCCATTTTCTAATTATTGCTCCCACTGTTGATTTCTTCACTCCAAGCTGGTTGGCTATTGCAGATTCAGTCTTCCCAGCCTGGTGCAGGGCTACAATTTTGTTTCTGGTGTCCTTTGACAGCTCTTTGGTCTTCACCATAGTGGAGTTTAGAGTCAGACTGTTTGAGGGTGTGCACAGGTGTCTTTTTATACTGATAACAAGTTTAAACAGGTGCCACTACTACAGGTAATGAGTGGAGGAAAGAGGAGACTCTTAAAGAAGAAGTTACAGGTCTGTGAGAGCCAGAAATCTTGATTGTTTGTTTCTGACCAAATACTTATTTTCCACCATAATATGCAAATAAAATGATAAAAAAACAGACAATGTGATTTTCTGGATTTTTATTTCTCAGTTTGTCTCCCATAGTTGAGGTCTACCTATGATGTAAATTACAGACGCCTCTCATCTTTTTAAGTGGTGGAACTTGCACTATTGCTGAATGACTAAATACTTTTTTGCCCCACTGTATGAGCTAATTCAGGCTCTGCCCTGAAGGGCTCTTTTAGTGCAGTGATGTCACAACAAAGCTAACTACATTACATCAGTGAAGTCAGAGAATGTACAATAATAACCTCTGTGGTGGATACATTCAAATCTTTGCAAATTTAAAACATAACTGACTAATAATGAGGGATGTTTCAATGCCTTGCGACCAACTTGACAAAAATGAAAAAAACTCTAATAAAAATAAAAGAGAAATGCTTGATTATTTATGTACTAGATGGTGGCCCGATTCTAACGTATCGGGTATTCTAGAATATGTAGGTAGTATATAGCACAGGCTACGTACTATATTGCACAGTGACGTAAAATATAACACAACCAACATAGTATATAGCATAGCTACGTAGTATATAACATAGACACATAGTGTATTGTACAGGCACGTAGTATATTGGTTAGCCACGTAGTATATAGCAGAGCCACGTAGTATATAACATAGCCACGTAGTATATTGTAGAGGCACGTAGTATATTGCACAGGCACGTAGTATATTGCACAGCCACGTAGTATATAACACAGTCACGTAGTATATTGCAGAAGCCACGTAGTATATAAAACAGTCACGTAGTGTATTGCACAGCTACGTAGTGTATTGCACAGCTATGCAGTATATTGGTCAGTGATGTAGTATATAGCAGAGCCACGTAGTATATAACATAGCCACGTAGTATATTGTAGAGGAATGTAGTATATTGCATAGCTACAAAGTATATTGCACAGCCACGTAGTATATAACAGAGCCACATAGTATATTGCACAGTCAACGTAGTATATAACAGAACCGACACAGCCACATAGTATATGACACAGCTACATAGTATATAACACAGAGCACGTAGTATATTGCACAGCCATGTAATATATTGGACAGTCACGTTGTATATTGCCCAGCTACATAGTATATAGCACAGAGATGTAGTATATAACAGAGCCCACGCAGTATGCAACACAGCCCACGTAGTGTATAGCAATGTGGGCACTATATGCATGGTTAAAAAAGAGTTAAAATAAAAAATAAACATATACTCACCTTCCGAAGGCCCCTTGAAGTCCTGGCGCCGGTGTGCGGTGCACGCGGCAGCTTCCGGTCCCAGGGTTGGTATGAGCGCAGGACCTGTGATGACATCGCGGTCACATGACCGTGACATCATGGCAGGTCCTTCTCGCATAGCATCCTTGGCACCGGAACCTGCCGCTTGCACTGCCGAGGACAGCGCGCGACGTCGGATGGTGAGAATAACCTTTTTTTTTCATTATTATTATATGTAACATTAGATCTTTTTACCATTGATGCTGCATACGCAGCATCAATAGTAAAAAGTTGGTCACACAGGGTTAATAGCTGCGTTAATGGAGTGTGTTACACCGCGGTCCATTAACACTGGCATTAACCCTGTGTGAGCGCTCAGCGCTGACTGCAGGGCAGTAAAGCAGCAGCCATTTCGCTGCCAGACTATGGCCGTCGCTGATTGGTCGTGGCAATGGTCGTGGGCGTTTTGCCACGACCAATCAGCGATTGGATTTCCATGACAGACAGAGGCTGCGACCAATGAATATCCGTGACAGACAGACAGACAGAAAGACAGACAGACAGACAGAAAGACGGAAGTGACCCTTAGACAATTATATAGTAGATAAGGCCCTGTTCTCATCTGTTTCGGAGGTTTAATTTGAAGTCCCATGTATGAGCTGTGTCATGCAACACTATTTTACTGTCAAAACACTACACACTACAATGAACTTCGCTGGACCCTGATATCAGTTCGATAGTATGTAAGGTACTTGCCCAGGGCTGTAGTCATGGCCAAGTACTCTGTTACATCAGTGCCCTGACCTCTCCTTACAGAAACATATTCTCCATTTGTCAGCATACCTGTACCTTCAGGTCCAACTCCTTCAGACTCCCTTTTCTGCTGTGGGGGATCCTCTCCAGATTAGTCAGGAGAAGCTGAGACACAGTCCAAGTAAACTTCAACAATAACATCTTTACTGACTCCGTTACACAGCACATCCATAGAATTCACATTCTTGACTACGGGTTTCACAGAACAACATTCCTTTTCTTTCCCTGCACTTCTCCCGTGATCACAAAGTGCAGGCCCGGGTGGGACCATCCCTGACGGTCCCTCAGCATTTTCTCTATGCAGCTCTGCTACGGGAATGCTTTCCTCGGTCTGTTTCACCCCAGACACAAGATCATTAATCTCTGGATTATAAAGCCACTGAAAGAGAGTACTACCCTTCTGTTCTGTCTTTGCCCCACATCTTTACTGTTCGTACTCACTGCTTCCATGGGGACCCTTAACCGCTTCGCCCCTGTTCTAAGGGTTTCTGCCCAGACCATGAGTTGCCGCATTCTGAGTCTCCTCTACCTCCCCCTTGTATTGGCAAGCCCATTCTTTACATATGCTGTCGCATTATGGATTATTTACCATTGTTACTTTAGTACAGCGCATGTGTTTGGACTACCGGGCATAGCATTGACACTTTGGCTTGCCTTGTTATTATTACTTTGCACATGGAGTTTCTGTTTTCTCCCTTTGTGCAGCTATGTTTTAGGACTAGGGTGTTAGAGGGGTGGTATTGCCCTTTCTGTGGTTAATTGGAATACGTGTATTTACTGTATTACTGATGTCTGCTTTTAATGTTTATATCAATAAAGATCATGTTTGTATACATCTTTACTATATGTTCCTTGTTCTCCTTTTTTTGCAAGTATCAGGGCTTGTCAAGGAGGAAAAGCAAAGAGGACATGATCCTTCATCCCCTAACAAGTCCACTGAGCAGGGTTGGTATTGTTACTCACTTGCCCTGGCTCCAGCACTGGCTTTTGCTCCCTTTTTTATGGCTGGCTCACTTTGTACTTGCCCACATAGATAATTGCCAAATAACTGATGTTCACCCAAAGCTTTTTAAGGCCATGTGTTGAGTAAGTATTCAGGAAATATAGCACTTTTCTACCTTTCACTTGACTCTAGACGGGTGGTTATTTTCCCTACAGCTCCTGTTTGCTTTCCAGCAACCAACTACAACTTCCTAGTTCAGCCAGTTGAATCATGTTGCTAATTGCTATTGCTCTCATGTCGGCAGTCTCAAGCTACAAATTACAAACTCATTTCTGCCACAAAGCTCTGCTGTGACAATCCACAAGTAGAGTTGTGCAAATATGTTCAGAATCGGTCACAGAATCTGAATTTCCCATATTCGTGCCATATTGGTACCCTATTCGTGTTTGATGTTTGGTCCCGAACATTTCTACTCCCATTGACTCCAATAATGTTTGGATATATTCGGCGAATATTGCAAAAACAATATTAGGCGCCGATCATAATCGGAACCAAATTTTGAAAAATTTGCCCAACTCTAGTTATAATAACCATGCCTGCTAACAAGCTCTGCTGTGTCAAGCCACACATTATCAACTTGTCTCTAAAAACAAGCTCTGCTGTGTTAATCTACAAGTCACAGTCAGTTTCTTCTATCAAGTTACCTGTTTAATAATTGATTGCTGTGATCCTGGTGCTATTGCTAAGTAAAACTCAGCTGCTCCTGAGGTTAACACCTTCCCTGCTGCAAATTGCCAAGTTACATATACATCTCTGCTATTTCTGTAAACAACTACACTCCAGCTGCATCCTGCACTTCTATCCTTGCTCATAAATCTATAATCCTGTATTGCTTGCTGTCTGGATCCATAGCAGGTATCCGTCAGAAAATCCATCATGTCCTGGATGCTGCAGACTGGCTAAAGGAGATTTGGCAGATGTATTGTGTGCATAAGAAGCCAAGGCAAGTACACTTTGCTTCACTGCGCATGCCTAGGCGACATCGCTTCAGCTGCAGTCACGTGACAATTAGTAAGTACACCTAATGTAAAGTTGTGTTTTTTTATTTATTTGATCTGTACCTAAACAGCATATACTGTATATGATTAGTTTAATGTGAAATGAAAACTTTGGCATTTGGCTTATTTAAATGTTTCCTATTGTTTCCTATGCAGATTTATGTGTAAACAAGTAAGCCCTTGTGTAGTTGTACTGTCTTCCCTTACTTCTTTCAACCTCCTAGTAATATGTAACAGTTCAAGTGGATATGATTGAGAATTGTTGAGTACAAATAGGAAATAACCATATCGTTAAAGGGGTTGTTTAGGACTTACATGATCTTTTCAATATGAGACTGGTGGAGGTCCGACAATCCAGTAACCTCGCTGATCAGCTAATATCTGGCAGTAGCCAAGTATAAGAACGCAACTCTGTACAATGTTTATTGGCCACTGCCATATACTGCAGTATATCTCTCATTGGCTTCATAAGTCATCAAGATGTTAGTCCGAGATACCCTCTTTAACCACTTCGTGCTACTTGATATATATCCATTATATACGCCATTTGTTCTCTATAATGGAAATATCCATCATGCTGATCACAGGGTACTGCTATTGTGTGATCAGCTGCAAGAGCCTGAATCACAAACCCAGTAGTGATCCTGCTATTACGGCTAAGAGCAGTGTTCACCCATGTTAACCCCTTGTATGCTGGTGTCATTAGTGATAGCAGAGCATCAGAAGTTTGACAGAGGGAGAGCACTCCTATCTGCCAATAGGTATCCTCGCTGCGAAATAGTGGAGTGCCAAACGGTTGCTATGGCAACTAGATACCAGGTACACCCTGGTTCAAGTATGCCCTAAGACCCAACCAGAAGTTGGGTCTTATAGGCTACCTGTCAGGATAAGATAATTTATTAGCTGTTAGTTTATTAACTATTTAATCATATGATCACATGTTCATGTGCTCTACAGACTAATACATTTTGTGAAATAAATATAAAATAAAAAGTATTAAGTGTTTAAAGAAAAAAAATCAAAAACACCCTCCTCAAAATCCAAGATTGATCAAAGAAAACTAATCTGTAAAAAGTAAATGTACCACATATTTGGTATCTCCACTTCCGTAATGATGCATACTATAAAACTATATCATAATTTGTCCCAGACAGTAAATATTGCAAAAAAAATTGAAACAACAATTTCAGAGTTACTGTTTTTGTTCATCCTACCCTAGAAACAAGTAAAAAGTGTTCAAAACATTTTGCATCCCAAAATACTAAAAGCGCACATATAGCTCTGTCAGTGAAAAAAAAAATTTAAAATGTTATGGCTCGCAGAACATGTTGCATAAAATAATTATTTTTGTTAAAAAAAAGTGATTTTTCTGGTGCAAAAATCATTAAACCAAAAAAATGATAAAAATTGTGTATCACTGTAATATCAATTCATACAATAAAACTATATAATTATTTGTCCAATATGGTGAACACTAAAATGTTCATTCCATATGGTGAAGACTAAAAGGTAAAAAAACTGTAGCGGAATTGCTGTTTTTTGCTCATCCAGATTCACAAAAAATTAAATAAAAAGTGATCAAAAGGTCATATGTAACCAACAAAAGCACTAATGAAACATAGTTTGCCCTACAAAAAATTTGCCTTCACACACCTTTGTCTTTGGAAAAATAAAAAGTTATGTGTCTCAGAATATGGTAAAGCCTCCAAAAAAATTATTTAGAAAAAATGCTCAGTCTGTAAGCGGTTAATGGTTATAAAGATAGCTTTTAGTGGATTATTTTGTAGCATACATAATAAAATATATGTATGTGTAGAAAATTTATTTTTTACATGACATTTCTGTTGCCACAAAATGATATTTCGATGTTGTTTTGTGCGCTATCTCATGGATATGCCCATTGGATTTTCACACGCATTTGATGGATGAAAAGAGTCATTTTTGCCACAAAGTGCATGACATTTCATTGGTATGGTCTACGTAAGAAAACCTTGTAATCATGTTTTGTTTACTTAGAATAATTCATCAGCATCTTGTTTCCAAACACTGTAATATTCACATGCAATATGCCCAGAATGTCTAGAATTTCTAGTTGCGCAGAATGTTCTGAAACTCATCACATGATACAGCTTGATCTGAATGCCAAAGCTGACTCCAATAACATAATGACAAATCAGTCTGGAATCATTAGCTAAGCTCCGTACAACAGCATTATTAAACCCATTTCTGTGTGCCTTTGTTCATCACTTTAAAAGGGAATTGTACTTTCAACAGACTTTGTAGAAATTTGTAAAAATCCATAGTCCAGACGATTAAAGGAAACGTTGTAATATTTATGATAAAAAATTAGCTTCCTTCTATACCGTTGAGCCACTTCTTCCTTTCTCTCCTGAATCCTGAATTTGTCATCCACTAAAAAAAAAACAGCTTAACTCATTGTTGCTCGGACAAAAGGAACTGACAGCTTTTGGTGGTGTCAAGTTACACGTTCTATTATCTATAATATAACGCTGGGAGCATCACTCTATCCGTCCCCTTTATAGACTGTGCAAGCGCCTGCGCAGTCTGGACCTCACAGAGTGACGCAGCCCAGGAGATCGCAGTATGCGTAAGCACTGAACGCATGCACTGCGTAAGCACTGAAGCAGGGACGTGCCAGGAGGGTGAGTATGCTATATTCACCTGTCCCCGTTCCACCGCTGCGCGTCACTCTGTCTTCCGAGTCCTCTGCCTGTGACGTTCAAGTCAGAGGGCGCAATGATGTGGTTAGTGCACACCCTCTGACTTAACAGTCACAGCCAGGGGACCCAGAAGACAGTGGCGCGCAGTGGTGGAACGGGGACAGGAGAATATAGCAAATGGCGGTGTCCTGAGCCCACGGTGACTCCGGCACCTGACCCCCATAGCGAGCCGGTGTCTCCGCCTGCTCAGGCCCCTGGCACTCGGCACCCAGCGATGATAGGTGAATATGTAATTTATTTTTTTTTATCGCAGCATACGGGGCATATTATACTATGGAGCATCTTATGGGGGCCATCAACCTTTATGGAGCAGCATATGGGGCATATTATACTATGGAGCATCTTATGGGGGCCATCACCCTTTATGGAGCAGCATACGGGGCATATGTATGGGAGCAGCACATGACAGAATGGGGCAGCACATGACAAGATGGGGGTGCAGGATGAGAGCACCACATGACAGGATGTGGGGAGCAGCATATGACGGAATGGGGGTTCAGGATGCAGCAGCACATTACAGAATGTGGGTGCAGGATGGGGGCAGCAGATGACAGAATGGGGGTGCAGGATGGGAGCAGCACAGGACAGAATGGGGGCACAGGATGGGAGCAGCACATGACAGAATGGGGCGCAATATGGGAGCAGCACATGACAGAATGGGGACACAAGATGGGAGCAGAACATGACAGAATGGAGACGCAGGATGGGAGCAGCACATTACAGAATGAGGCGCAGGATGGGAGCAGCACATTACAGAATGGGGGTGCAGGATTAGAGCAGCACATGACAGGATGGGAGCAGCACATGACAGGATGGGGCACAGGATGAGAGCAACACAAGACAGGATGGGGGCACAGGATGAGAGCAGCACATGATGGAACAGGGGTGCAGGATGGGAGCAGCACATGACAGAATGGGGCAGCACATGACAGAACGGGGCGCAGGATGGGAGCAGCACATTACAGAACAGGGCACAGGATGGGAGCAGCACATGACAGGATGGGGGCGCAGGATGGGAGCACCACATGATGGGATTGGGGCACAGGATGGGAGCAGCACATTACAGAATGGGGCAGCACATGACAGGATGGGAGCGCAAGATGAGAGCACCACATGACAGGATGTGGAGAGCAGCACATGAAAGAATGGGGGTGTAATAATTATAGGGGATAACTCAGGAGACTCTTTGCGTGGAACAAGACAACTACAGGACACAGTTTTAAAAGTGGTAAAGTCTGTACTATCACACGGTGATTCAAACAGGTGCAGAGAGAAACTCAAGTCCACAACACTTGGTGCAAATATCAAATGCAGCTCAGCAGTCTATAGGAAACTTCAGAGGAAAATGCAATCACGCAGAAAGTCTATGAAGTACAATTATTCTTGAGGATACTTGACACGAATAAGTCCTTGCTTAGTCCACAACACAGATAGATATGCTTATAAGGCAGTTCAAATAATATCTTAGCTCAACCAGGGAGGTCTGGGTAATAGTCTCAGGTTCTTGCAGAGCAGAAACAGCTTACATGTCCAGCAAATGCAGATGGAAGCAAACACGAGCAGCAGATGAAGGAGGATTACTGGAACTGGTGTATGCAGCAGGAACTCAGAGCAGAGTAGCAGGATAACCCCACAGGTTCACAGGAGCAGGTATATAGCCAGGGAGTCACCAGAGGTCAGGAGCTGGATGCAAGGCAGAATACTCTAGCACAGACTGAAGGCTGGGGTGGAGTTTTATAGCAGGAAGACACAGTGCACATGAGACCAAAGACGCCATCTTGGAAAAGGGCAGTAATGCACAAAAAGGTAATAAAAAATGTTCAGAGTCCTGACATTACTCCCTCCTTAGAAGCGGCCTCAGGACGATCCTGGACCTGGTTTCTCAGGGAATCTCTGATGAAAACAAGAAATCTTCTGTTGGGCATTGATGTTTTCCACAGGTTCCCAAGAGTCTTCCTCAGGGGGATATCCCTGCCATCTTATCAGATATTGGAGCCGATTCCTGCGAATCCTGGAATCAACAATTTCCTCCACCACAAATTGTTCTTGCCCATCAATCACCACAGGCTGCAGAGGTGGCACAACCCTTCCCTGAAAGGTATTAGGAGATACAGGCTTTAGTAAAGCTACATGAAAAACTGGGTGTACCTTCATAGTCCTAGGCAGCTTCAGCCGGCAGGCCACAGAGCTCACAATACCGTTGATCTTGAAAGGGCCAATGAATTTCTGTCCAAGTTTTTGTGAAGGAAAGCTTAACTTCAGATTCTTAGTTGCTAACCACACGGAATCTCCTACCTTGAACATGGGTGCAGGTTTACGGAATCTATCAGCCGATCTCTTATAACGTTCTTGAGCTGTGGTCAGGGATTCCTTCAGAACCTCCAGATTTTGCCTCATCACAGTCAGCCTTTTCTCCACTGCTGGAACCGGAGAATTAATTGGAGACCTAGGTAAGATACACGGATGATAACCCAGATTGGCAAAGAAAGGTGTAAATTTAGTGGAGGCACTCTGAGAATTGTTATATGAAAATTCGGCTAACGGCAGCAACTCCAACCAATCATCCTGGAGATGGCTAACATAGCATCTTAGATATTGTTCCAGTGTCTGGTTGGTACGCTCAGTCTGACCATTTGTCTGGGGATGGTAAGCAGAAGAGAGACAGACATTAATATTGAGTGCAGAGCAAAACCCCTTCCAGAATCTTGAAGTGAACTGCACTCCATGGTCAGAGATGATCTCATCCGGAACCCCATGCAACCGAAAGACATTCTGTATAACCAAGTTCACTGTATCTTTAGCTGAGAGGAGGCCGGTGCACGGAACAAAATGAGCAGCTTTAGTCAAGCGATCAACTACTGTTATGAACTGGTGGTTTAGGAGCAACATGGGACGTGCTCTGGAGGAGGTGGTACCTTTACTGACCGCAGACCCTGAACTTAACACAACACTAGAAGTAGCTGTGGGATGTTCCTGTCACTCCCTAGACACCTCGTCACAGCCGGAGGACTAAATACCCCTAAAGATAGAATCAGGAAAGCTATCTTGCCTCAGAGAAAATCCCCAAAGGATAGACAGCCCTCCAAAAATAGTGACTGTAAGTGGAGAGGGAAATGACATACACAGAAAGAAACCAGGATATAGCAAAAGAGGCCAATCTAGCTAGATAGATAGGACAGGACAGAATACTGTGCGGTCAGTATTAAAATACTAGAAAAATCCACCACAGAGTTTACAAAAATCTCAACCACCTGACTAAAGGTGTGGAGGATAAATCTGCTTCTCCAGAGCTTCCAGCTTAACTGAATAAATCCATACTGACAAGCTGGACTAGAAAAAACATAGAATGTACTGAACTATTAAGTCCACAACATATGGACTGCAAAGAACCAAGCCAGGACTTATCTTTGATGATCTGATCAGAATAGCAGAGAAATCCAAGCAGAGATGTAAATCCAACCAGGAACATTGACAACTGGCACTAACTGAAGGATAGAGCCAGGCTAAATAGCCGAGCCCGAATAGATAATCAGTGGAAGCAGCTGCTGACTGCTAAATCCAAGGAGCAGCTGTACCACTTATAACCACCAGAGGGAGCCCAAGAACAGAACTCATAATAGTGCCACTTACAGCCACCGGAGGGAGCCCAAGAGCGGAATTCACAACAAACTACCACCATGATTGTATTCATGCCCCCGATGTAGGCAGCTCCACAATAAAGTCCATTGATATAGACCCCCAAGGGCGGGACGGAACAGGTAATGGTTGTAGAAGACCCGTAGGTGCCACATGAGGAGTCTTGTAACGAGCACATACCTCGCAAGAGAGAACATAGTCCTTGGTATCCTTCAGGCAAGTTGGCCACCAGAAGAATCGGCTCAGGAACTCTTGTGTCTTCTGTACCCCCCTGTGACCAGCCAACTTGGAGTCGTGTACCAACTTGAGGATCTGCAGACGGACGACCTCAGGGACGTAGATACGTCGATCTCTGAACCACATGCCACCCTTAAAGACAATATTAATATCCACAGGTGGGTTGACAAGAAATATATCACCGTCATAGGCCTCCCTGCACTCCTTCCACAAGTACTGATCGTGGATAACTCCGATGAAATTGGCATCAGATAGAATGGTCTTGGACAGGGCTCCAGGTACAGAATCTGCAGCATGGATTCGGGATAAAGCATCAGCCTTCCCATTACGAGAACCTGGACGGTACGAGATAACAAAGTTAAATTGATTTAAAAATAAGTTCCAAGGAGCCTGACGAGGAGAAAGACATCTAGCGGATCTAAGGAACTCTAAATTGAGATGGTCAGTTAGCACTATGATCTGTTGTGCAGCTCCTTGCAGATGATGCCTCCATTCTTTGAAAGCCGCAATAATAGCCAGTAATTCCTTGTCTCCCACGTCATAATTCTTTCTCTGCTGAGGTTAGTCTACGGGAAAAGAAAGCACAAGGATGTAGCAGACCCTTCTCTCCAGTTCTTTGGGAGAGAATAGCCCCCAAAGCATTATCAGAAGCTTCCACCTCCACAATGAAAGAAAGTGTTGGATCTGGGTGTATCACCAGCGGTGCTGATGTGAAACAGATCTTAAGCCGATCAAAAGCTTCTTGAGCCTGTGATGACCACTTAACGGGCTTTTCCTTCTTTGTCAAGGAATTAATGGGACGGACAATATCAGAAAAATTTCGAATGAAGCATCTGTAGAAATTTGCAAAACCAATAAAATGTTGGACCTCCTTAACCTTCTTGGGTACCGGCCAGTCAAGGATAGCCTGAATCTTACCAGATTCCATGTTCAGCCCCTGGGGAGAGATGATATAAACTAAGAACTGTATCTCAGAACGATGGAACTCGCATTTCTCCAGCTTAATATATAGATGGTTCTCTTTCAGACGTCTTAAAACAGTTTTGACATGTTCTTCATGTTCCTGTAGAGAGTAATAAAAGATTAGTATATCGTCCAAATAAATCACTACAAACTGGTCTAACAAATCTCTGAAAATGTCATTAGCAAGGTGTTGAAATGTTGCAGGTGCGTTACAAAGCCCGAAGGGCATCACAAGAGATTCAAAGTGTCCATACCGGCATCTGAATGCTGTCTTCCACTCATCCCCTGGACGAATACGCACCAAATTATAAGCCCCACGAAGGTCCAGTTTAGAGAACACCTTATCATGGTGGACTCTTTCCCAGTAATTCAGGAATCAGAGACAAAGGGTAACGGTTTCGTACGGTTACCTTATTGAGTTCCCGATAGGCAACACAGGGTCTCAGGGTTCAATCCTTCTTCTTTACAAAAAAGATAGGTGCCCCTGCTGGTGAGGAAGAAGGATGTATGAAGCCTTTGGCCAGATTTTCATCAATATACTCCTTTAAGGCTTGAAGCTCAGGTGCCGCCAAAGGGTATACGTTACCAAAAGGAATAGCTGCCCCAGGAAGCAACTCAATGGAACAGTCATAATGCCTGTGTGGAGGAAGCTGATCTGCATTCCTCTTGTCACAGATGTCTGAGAACTCTTTATATGCTGGAGGTATAGAAAATACCTGTACATGTGGTTCCGTAGCCGTGGACTCAGGGACAGCTTCTATTAATGCTGAGTTGCTCCTTGTTGGAAAGATAATCTCCTTGGTCTCCCAGTTGATAATTGGGTTCTGAGAATGCAACCAAGGAATGCCTAAAATCACAGGAAAATGAGGAGAAGAAATTAGCAAGAAAGAAAGTTGCTCCTGATGATTAGGCTCCAACAAAATTTCAAGGGGTATGGTCTCCTGATCCACAGGTCCAGAGATTAAAGGTGACCCATCCACTGTTTCCATGGTAATTGGAGAGGCTCTTTCAATAACATGTTCCTTGGCAAATGCGATATCCATGAAATTGCCACCTGCACCAGAGTCAATCATAGCTGCACTGTAAATACCGGTTTTTACGTACCGGTAATAGGATTTTACGGAGCCACGACAGCACCCCTACGAGAGAGGGGATCCGCCCACCTTCCGGACAGGAACCTACAGGATTTAAAGGGGCGGTCCCCCTCACCACTCCAGTTTGTGTTTCAGAGTATAAGGGACACCGCCCATTGAGAGTACACAATCAAATATACTTAAACATTACTAAACACCATCACCTCTAAAGAGTGATAACTAACAGCAGACCTTCAAAGAGTGCAGAAATCCAGTGATTAACTACGGGGGGGGAATGTGCGGGTGCTGTCGTGGCTCCGTAAAATCCTATTACCGGTACGTAAAAACCGGTTTTCCTATCGCCACGACAGCACCCCTACGGGAGATTTTCAAAGATCAATCACCTGGGAGGGACTACAGTACTAAGTACTGAACGGCCAAAGCTAAATTGGCCTCTGATGACAGGTCAAGACGGTAATGTCTATAAAAGGTGGAAGGAGATGACCACGTTGCCGCCTTACATATTACGTCTATGGAGACGTCCGCTCTTTCCGCCCAGGATGAGGCCATGGCTCGAGTAGAGTGGGCTCTGATGCCATCTGGTGGTGTCTGGCCTTTGGCAGTATAAGCAAGATATATGGCATCTCTTATCCATCTGGCGATAGATGCTTTCGTTACACTCGCCCTTTTCCTTGGATTCTGAAAGGATACAAACAGAGCCCTACTCTGCCTCCCTGGCTCTGTCTTGTGGAGGTATTCTAACAGTGTTCTTCTAATGTCTAGCTTATGACATTTCTGCTCCTCAGCTGAAACCGGATTGTCACAAAATGACGGTAAAACTATTTCCTGGCTTCTATGAAACTTGGAAGCTACTTTTGGTAGATATGCTGGATCTGGTTTTAACACGATCCTATCCTGAAAGACCATTAAATAAGGGGGATCTACCGATAAGGCCTGCAAATCACTCACTCTTCTAGCAGAAGTTAGGGCCACTAGGAGGGCGGTTTTTAAAGTTAAATATTTAATGGAGACCGAATCTATTGGCTCAAAGGGGGGTTCAGTTAAGGCATCTAAAACTAAACTTAAGTCCCATGGTGGCAGCCTGGGCACATACACTGGATTAGCCCGTTCAGTGGCCTTAATAAATCTAGATACCCATCTGTTCCCTGCCACATCACTGCTATATAATGCCCCCAAAGCCGAAATTTGGACTCTAAGGGTATTTACTGCCAAGCCCAATTCTCGGCCTTTCTGTAAAAATTCCAAAATAGCCAGAATTGGAACCTTGCCTGAAAAGGGATGTTGGTAAAAGGCAAGGAACTTTTTCCAAGTCTTAGCATAGATCTTAGTAGTAACTTCTTTCCGGCTGTTTAACAGAGTAGAAATGAGAGCCTATGAAAACCCTCTTCTCCTTAATAACTCCCTCTCAAATTCCACGCCGTCAGATGCAGGGATTCCACATTGGGGTAACGGAATGGACCCTGAGAAAGAAGCTCCGGACTGACTGGCAATACCCAGGGATCGGTCACAGACATTGTCCTGAGTAACGAGAACCATGCCCTCCTGGGCCAGAAGGGGGCAATCAAGATCACTCTCGCCCTCTCTTCCCTGATCTTTCTGAGGACTATAGGGATCAGACACATTGGGGGAAATGCATACCCTAGAGGGAAATCCCAGTGAATTTGAAGGGAGTCTATTACACAGGGTTTGTCTGACACCCGAAGCGAAGCAAACTTCCTGGTCTGTCTGTTCTCTCTCGTTGCAAATAGGTCTATAAGGGGCAACCCCCATAGATCTACTATCTGTTTGAACACCCGTCGATTTAGAACCCATTCTCCTTGACTTAGAGAATGACGGCTGAGGTAATCTGCTTCTGTGTTGAGCTCTCCCCGAATGTGAACAGCCGATAGAGAGCGAAAATGAGCTTCGGCTATGCTGAGAATGTCTGTGGCGGTGTTCATTAGGGATCTTGATCATGTACCCCCTTGATGGTTGAGATACGCCACTACTGTTGTGTTGTCTGACTGGACTCTTACATGTGAATCCTGCAGAGATGGTAGCAACCTGAGTAGGGCCTTTTTGACTGCCGTAAGCTCTTTCCAATTCGAGGACTCTTGAGCCTCTAAGAGAGACCATTGTCCCTGAGCCCAAACATCTCCTATGTGAGCTCCCCATCCTATCGGACTGGCATAGGTTGTGACCGTGTTGTCTGGTACTATATTCTAGCTTACTCCTTTCCCTAAATGTTCCATGTCTAGCCACCATCTCAGACTGTCTAGAGTGGCGGATGATAGCCTGAGTCTTTTGCCTAGTTGTCCTTGAAGACTCCTCTCTGCAACCAAGACCTGGGCCTGCAACACTCGAATGTGGAACTGAGCCCACTGGACGGCCGGTATGCACGATGTCAAGGATCCCAGAAGGGACATAGCGTCTCTTAAAGTCAGATCTGGCCTTTCTGTTACAGTACTGACTTTGTGCACAATCTTCTGCTTTTTCTCTTCTGGAAGGAAACATAGTTGTTCTTCCGAATTTAGCAGAATACCTAGGAAGGTCTGAGTTGATGATGGTACCAATCTTGACTTTTCCAGGTTGACTAGCCAACCCAAGTCCTGTAAGGAAGATATTACATGATTTAGGCGATTCCTACACTGAGAAAACGAATTCCCCACTACTAGGAAGTCATCCAAGTAGGGGATAACTAACGTATCGTGTTCTCTGACATAGGCCATTACTTCCGAAATGACCTTAGTAAACACTCTCGGTGCCATAGATAGACCAAACGGCATTGCAGTAAACTGAAAGTGTCTGACCTGGTCGTTTAAGCGCACCGCCATTCTGAGGAATTGTTGATGATCCTGGTGAATGGGCAGATGGTAATATGCATCCTTTAAATCCAGGACTGTCATATAACATCTGGGAAAAAGAAGTTTAGTCGCTGTTTTAATAGATTCCATTTTAAAAGCATGATATTGTAGATGCTTGTTCAATTTCCGTAAATTTATGATGGTTCGAAAGGAACCATCAGGTTTGGGGATTAAAAATAAAGGGGAATAGAACCCCTTCCCCTGTTGTTGTTTTGGAACCTCTAGTATAACTTTTTGTGTCTTAACATCTGAACTTCTTTTTCAAGGGCTTTTTGTTGGTCTAAGGAATTGGGGGTAATCAAGATATAGAAATTTGAAGGTTTTTCCCGAAACTCTAATTTCAACCCCGATTTAATTATGCCCAAAACCCAATTGCTCGATGATATTTTGGCCCACTGAGCATAGTAGTGTTTTAACCTGCCCCCTACTGGGAGGTCACTATTAACGGTAATTTCTTCTTCTTCTTGATGAAGATGATGAGGCATTAAAGTCCGAACCTTTCTTCTTCGGCTCTGTTGGTTCCCAGTCTCGGTTCTGATAAGGTCTTCGGTATTGGAAGCGTCTCCTGAAGGTATTCCTAAAGGTAGGATTAAACACTTTAGGAAAGCCCTTTTTTCTATCTTCAGCTTTAGCTAGAATGTCATCCAATACCGGGCCAAACAGGTACTCACCCCTACATGGAATCGTACACAGTTTTGCTCTCGCCTGGGCATCTCCCTTCCAGGTCTTAAGCCATAGGGCTCGTCGAGCAGCGTTTGAAAGACCTGCTGATCTGGCTGCTAATTTTAAAGAATCCACAGATGCATCCGCTAAATACGCCACCCCTTCTCGTATTTGCGATAGGGAGTTTAGCATCTTGTCCCTGGGCACTTTGGATTTTAGCTGTTCCTCCAGCTGGGTTACCCAAACCATGACAGATCTAGCCGTACAAGTACTGGAGATTGCCGGTTTGAAGGCACCAGCCGATGACTCCCACACCTTTTTCAAAAACATGTCCGCTTTCCTATCTGACGGATCTTTCAGAAGGCCTACATCCTCAAGTGGTAGGGCTCTGGCCTTAGATGAAGAGGCTACCGCTGCGTCCACTTTTGGGACCTTCATCCATACTGTCAGATCATTATCGTCAAAGGGATACCTTCTTTTTGCTGATGACGGTAGGAAACCTTTGTCCTGTTTATCCCATTCCCACTTTATAAGGGTCTTAACTGTATCCACTACCGGGAATGACTTACGACTTTTCTGGCACAAGCCTGCAAACATTAAGTCTTGTGCAGATTTTGGTTCCCTGTTCTCAGCAACCCCCATGGTTGCTCGGACTCCTTTTACTAACATATCCATGTTATCAACCGAAAAACATGGTCTTCCTTCTTCCTCTGAGGAGGATGGTGATAAGGAGCGGGAACATTCACCTTCTTGCAGGGATGGACTAGATCCTGGAGATATGTCCCTGCTTGACCTCCCATGGCGGCTGGTTCTAAGGGAATAGTTTATTTCTTCCCTGATGACCTCTCTAAGGTCAGAAGAATGAAGGGGAGCTTCCTCTTCTAAGGTCTGACAGATGCACGCCTGACAAAGCCTTTTAGCATAAGTGTCAGGCATTGGGGTCATGCATAACGCACATTGCTTGTGCTTAGATTTAGATGACTTTTTCCCCTAAAACAAAGCACAAAATACAGACCATATCAGCACCAGGAGCATTGATAACACTCACCATGAGGCTGAAACTGTGAATACCGGTTTTGGAGGAGAACGATCCACCTGTGATGCTGGGGCGCTCACACGCTGCTGCCCCCGTACCACGCTGCTGCTGCTTCTTGAGCAGCTACCGCTCTTGCTGCGCTGCTCCGGTCCCTCTCCTTGAGGGTGCTCGGCGTCCCCTACTGAGGACATTGCTGCACGCTTTCCTCTGCAGCTGCCGCTCTTTTCAAACGCTGCAGCGCTCCTCCTCCAGCTTACCCCGGAAGTGTAAAAACTACTTCCGGGTTCACTGGCGCCGGTGTGAATGCTGAACACCGCGCCTGCACTGCGGACCAGGACGGCACTGCCCGACTCCTGGAACGTGCTCCGTGTGGCCAGACGAGGAGGGGTCTGCACGCAGGACACCCCCGACGCTGCTTCCGGGCCCCCAATTCTGCCATTCACAATGGACACCGCACAGAGGCATGGCGGACCCGGGTAAGGTTCATTCCTGTAGGCTCCCGCCGTCCGGACAGGAACCCAAACTGGAGTGGTGAGGGGGACCGCCCCTTTAAATCCTGTAGGTTCCTGTCCGGAAGGTGGGTGGATCCCCTCTCTCGTAGGGGTGCTCTCGTGGCGATAGGAAAACACTGTCCTGAACACAGGATCTTAATAGGGAGAGAGCAGTGAGAGTTCTTTTCCTTAAGCTCCTTGGGGGGTGAATTCATAGAAAGTGAATGGACTACAGCGTTTAAAGGCAGGCTACATTCAGAGATGTCAGATTCATCATCACAGTTGTCATACTACTGCTGCTAGCACCTTGTTAGGCCGTCTAGGACACATAGGACAATTGATCAAGAAGTGGTCAGACTGGCCGCAGTAGAAACATAGACTTTCACGAAGGCGAAGCTCCCGGCGCTCATTGATATCGCGCCTCTGAACAGAATCAATTTGCATGGGCACCTCCTCCACCTCCCGAGATGTTTTACCTGCAGGCTGTTTGGAAGGAAGGGAAAAGTTAGAAATACGGTTATATGCAGCAAACTTCTCCTGCCTACGCTCAGTAAGGCGAATGTCTATGCGCACACAATGCTGTATAAATGTCTCTAGCTCTTGTGGTGACTCAGAGCGAGCTAGTTCATCTTTTACAATACTAGACAGACCCCTTTTAAAAAAAGAGGAAATTGTGCATAACTGTCCCAATTGGTATCTACCGCTAATCTTCTGTATTCAGTAGCATACTCAATAACAGAACATTTTGCCTGGCATAAAGACAATAAAGCAGATTCAGCGGTTGCACGGCGATTAGGATCATCAAACATTTATGCCATAGCGGCCAAGAAATCATCCAAGTTATTTAACCGTGGGTCACAAGAGTCAATCATCAGATTTGCCCAGGCGAGCGCTCGTGCGGTCAGCAGCATTATTACACACAATACTTTGGATCTATCATTAGGAAAACGGTCAGCATGCACATCAAAATATAGCATACATTGATTCACAAAGCCACGAAATTTGTTGCGATAACCATTAAATCTGAATGGGGGCAACTTAGGTGGGCTAGCTGGTGGCGGTTGCCCAGAGGGAAAAGTCGCTTGTGCAGCTATTTGCGTGCTTATGTCCTGAAAAGCCCGTCCATACTGGGACTCTATGCCAGCAAGTTTGTTTTCCTGGGCTGTCATGCAGGTGCTTAAGTCCTGCAAAGTCTGTCCAAACACTTGTTGACTGAGTTCAAATCTTCCAAACTTCTTTTGCAGACCTTCCACATCTTTCTGCAGTGATCTAATTATGGAAAACACCTGCTCTAGTCTGCTTTCTGCAGTCATTGTTCCAGCAGTCTCCTTTTTTTTTTTAGGCTAAAGTATCCTGTAATAATTATAGGGGATAACTCAGGAGACTCTTTGCATGGAACAAGACAGACAGAGGAAAATGCAATCACGCAGAAAGTCTATGAAGCACAATTATTCTTGAGGATACTTGACACGAATAAGTCCTTGCTTAGTCCACAACACAGATAGATATGCTGATAAGGCAGTTCAAATAATATCTTAGCTCAACCAGGGAGGTCTGAGTAATAGTCTCAGGTTCTTGCAGAGCAGAAACAGCTTACATGTCCAGCAAATGCAGATGGAAGCAAACACGAGCAGCAGATGAAGGAGGATTACTGGAACTGGTGTATGCAGCAGGAACTCAGAGCAGAGTAGCAAGATAAACCCACAGGTTCACAGGAGCAGGTATATAGCCAGGAAGTCACCAGAGGTCAGGAGCTGGATGCAAGGCAGAATACTTTAGCACAGACTGAAGGCTGGGGTGGAGTTTTATAGCAGGAAGACACAGTGCACATGAGACCAAAGACGCCATCTTGGAAAAGGGCAGTAATGCACAAAAAGGTAATAAAAAATGTTCAGAGTCCTGACAGGGGGTTCAGGATGAGGCAGCACATTACAGAATGGGGGCGCAGGATGGGGCAGCACATGACAGAATGGGGATGCAGGATGGGAGCGCACATGACAGAATGGGGGCACAGGATGGGAGCAGCACATAACAGAATGGGGCGCAGGATGGGAGCAGCACATGACAGATAGGGGCACAGGATGGGAGCAGCACATGACAGAATGGGGGCGCAGGATGGGAGCAGCACATGACAGAATGGGGGTGCAGGATGGGAGCAGCACATGACAGCATAGGGGTGCAGGATGAGAGCAGCACATGAGGATGGGGGCGCAGGATGGGAGCAGCACATGACAAAATGGGGGCGCAGGATGGGAGCAGCACATTACAGAATGAGGTGCAGGATGGGAGCAGCACATTACAGAATGGGGTGCAGGATGAGAGCAGCACATGACAGGATGGGAGCAGCACATGACAGGATGGGGGCACAGAATGAGAGCCGCGCATGACCGGATAGGGGCACAGGATGGGAGCAGCACATTACAGAATGGGGGCGTAGGATGGGAGCAGCACATAACAGAATGGGGGCGCAGGATGGGAGCAGCACATGACAGAATGGGGGCACAGGATGAGAGCAGCACATGACAGGATGGGAGCAGCACATGACAGAATGAGGGTGCAGAATGGGAGCAGCACACAACAGGATGGGGGTGCAGGATCGGAGCAGCACATGACAGGATGGGGCGCAGGATAAGAGCAGCACATGACAGGATGGGGGGACAGGGTGGGAGCAGCACATACCAGAATGGGGGCACAGGATGGGAGAAGCACATGACAGCATGGTGGTGCTGGATGGGAGCACCACATGTCAGGATGAGAGCGCAGGATGGGAGCACATGACAGGATGAGGGGTGCAGGATGGGGGCTGCACATGACAGGATGGGGGCGCAAGAAGGTAGCAGCACATGACAGGATGGGGGCGCAAAATGGTAGCAGCACATGACAAGATTAGGGTGCAGGATGAAAGCAGCACATACCAGGATGAAGACCATATACCAATATAAATGCTCGCCACCCGGGTGTAGAACGGGTTCAATAGCTAGTTTTCTATATTGGCAGAGGAAGACGAATGAGGAGTAGAGTGAGAAAACAGGCAGAAGGAGACACAGAAGGATTGTGTTGAGATTTTTAACAAGTCTTTCTCCTCACCCATCAAAGCTGTATTCACGTTCACTCAGCTCAGTACTGCTATATATTTTCCTCCATGCTACTGCTATATATTTTCCTCCATGCTACTGCTACTGCTTCTGTCTGTATACTAAGAAATGAAGAGGAGCAATCCCTGTGTGCTCTGATATGTATGGGAGAGATCAGAGCATCTAGTCTCATGTCATTAGCTAAGAATGAATTAAAAGTTAAGAGATAGAGCCCGCAGAGTGGAATATGGTGAAAAAGCAGGATATGTGACATATTATAACTAGGAATAGTGTTATTTCTCATGTACACTCATAGGACAATTTATTCTGAAATGTTACTTGAAACTTTTAACTCACAGTATTCTGCAAACACAGATGTAGCCATCCTTAAAATGTCAAAGATATCACAATGCAAAAAGAGAACCCAGTGCAACTTTTTGTTGTGTTTTTTTGTTGTGTTAAAGGGAACCTGTCACCTGAATTTGGCGGGACCAGTTTTGCCTTGCGCAGGCGTGTACTCCTGAGGACAGAGAATGAACTTCAATCCAATATTACGGCCAGCATGCAGCCAGCGGGTAAGGAAAGGGTGAATCAAACACCCGAAAACCCCGCCCATATGACCCAAAACTGGTCCCGCCAAATTCAGGTGACAGGTTCCCTTTAAGTGTTTACTTTCTTCGCTCTGATATCTATCCTGTATATTATTTTAAGAACAGCTACATATGTATATAGGCTTAAATTGTACAGGTGCTACCACACATTTCAGACTTTGTTCCATATTTATTTGCACATGTGCAAACCACCACCAGGAGTTAGATAGAAAAACAATGTAAGCATTAATATCTGCCTCTTATACATGTTCTTATTTATTCACACCTGGTGTTGGCTGTACAAATTGAATAACAAAACCTGATCAAAATTTGTATATATAATGGTATCTTACCCTCTATAGGTGTTTGCATGTTAATGACCAGGACAATTTTTACATTTCTGACCACTGTCACTTTATGTGGTTGTACAGTAACTCTGGAATGCTTCAATGAAACCGGGTGATTTGGGGATTTATTTTTTTTTCTTGTGACATACTATAGTTCATGATAGTGGCAAATTTCTTCAATATGACTTGTGTTTATTTGTTGAAAAAAAAAACACTGAAATTTGGCAACAAAATTTGAAAATTTTGCAAGTTTCAAACTTTGAATTTCCATGTACTTAAATCACAGACATATGTCACACAAACCAGTTAATAAATAACATTTCCTATTTGTCTACTTTACATCAGCACAATGTTGGAGCCAATTTTTTTTTGATAGGTTATAAGGGTTAAACGTTGAACAGTGATTTTTCATTTTTCCAACAAAATTTACAAAACAATTTTTTTTAGGGACCATATCACATTTGAAGTCAATTTGAGGGGTCTATATGGCAGAAAATACCCCAAAGTGACAACATTCTAAAAACTGCACCCCTCAAGGTGCTCAAAACCACATTCAAGATGTTTATTGATTCTTTAGATGTTTCACATGAATTTTTGGAATGTGGAAAAAAAAATGAACATTTAACTTTTTTTTTTTTACTAAAAAATTACTTCAGATCCAAATTTTTTTTATTTTGACAAGGAATAATGGACCCTAAAATTTGTTGTGTAATTTCTCCTGTGCATGCCGATACTCCATATGAGGGAGAAAACCACTGTTTGGGCGCATGGCAGAGCTTGGAAGGGAAGGAGCACCATTTTACTTTTTGATTCCAACATTTACTGTAACAATTGGCACAATACTACTTTGGAGGCACAATGCAAGGCTCAGAAGGGAAGAGGCACCATATTGGAGTTCAGATTTTGTTGTAATGGTTTGAGGGTGCCATGTCACATTGGCAGAGCCCCTGAGGTGCCAAGGCAACAGAAACTCCCTAAATGTGAACTTATTTTGCAAACTACACTCCCCAATGCCTTTATCTAGGGGTGCAGAGATCATATTGACACATGTGCCTCAAAGAATTTTATACCATTGAGCGGTGAAGGAAGAATAAATTACATTTTTACTACTAAAATGTTGTTTTATCCCCAAGCTTTTAATTTTTCTGAGGGATAATAGGAATTTTTTTACAACAAACTGAGGTCCATTTTTTCCTGAGTGCGTCAATACTCTACATACAATTGGGAAATATTCTTCAGGCACGGTGCAAAGCTCAGAAAGCAAGGAGGGACAGATTTTGCTGTTATGGTTTGCTGGTGCCATGACCAAATGGGAGAGCCCATGAGGTGCCAGAACAGCAGAACTCCCCCATAAGTGACCCCATTTTACAAACTACATCTCTCAATGATTTCACCTAGGGGTGCAATGATCAAATGTGATTTTCTGGATTTTATTTGTTATATTCTATCTCTCAATGTTAAAATAAACCTACCCTTACAATTATAGACTGTTCAGTTCATTGTCAGTGGGCAAACTTGCAAAATCAGCAAAGGAACAAATAATTATTTCATTCACAGTATGTATGTATGTATGTATATATATATATTGTGAGACAGTGACCGGCGTTATTGAGAATGGCCGCCGGTCGCAGTGGCGGAGGTCCTCTGTCCTGTAAGCCTGGAATGGTTCTCTGGGACCTGTAGTCCACGAGCCTTGTTTAGTTTATGGGGGCTGAGCTTGGAGGGTAAGCCGGAGATTTGGGCAGGTCTGGTTAACCACCTACCTCCCATCAATGGATGTGCCTCATGGGATATAATGAGACTGTTGTTTGTTCACATAGTCTCTGTGTTGGAAGGTCCTCAAACAGGACAGGCTTCTGCTGGAAGCACATGAGTAGGTCATGTGCCTGCAGAGTCCGTGACGAGTATCTGAGTTGGGGAAAACCACCGTCCTTCTGTGGGTCTGGAATTGACAGGTTTAAGCTTGTTGAGCAAGACATAGTATGGGTAAGTGGTCCCAGTAAGGCAGCTTCCCTGGAAGTCAGGACGGACTAGAAGTCATCATGTGGAGCATAGCTCCTGGAAGGTAACCTCGGACAAGGGGGTTGTAGGAAAGGCAGACATATGTAAAAAAAGTATAGATGTGGTATCACTGTAATCGTACTGATTTGAAGAATAAAATTGCCTTATCAATTTTACCACACACGGAATGGCATAAACCCCCCCATAAAAAATCAAGAATTGCTGGTTTTTGTTCATTCTGCCACCCAAAAATCGGAATAGACAGTGATCAAAAAATGTCATGTGGCTGAAAATGGTACCAATAAAAAGTCAACTCGTCCTGCAAAAAACAAGCCCTCATGACTCTGTGGGCCAAAATATGGAAAAATTATAGCTCTCAAAATATGGTGATGCAAAATTTATTTTTTTGCAATAAAAAGCTTCTTTTAGTGTGAGACAGCAGCCAAATATAAAAACCTGGTATCGCTGTAATCACACCGACCCGAAGAATAAAGTTGCCTAGTCATTATACCACTCGAGGAATGGCATAAAAAATAAATAAAACCAATTCTTCACCTGCTGTTGATTTTTTCATTCTGCCTCCCAGAGATCGCAGTAAGGCTTGGCGCACACTTATGCTGCGCTCTGCGCTGAGCGCTTACACCGAGGTTTCCATGTAAATCTCTGAAATACGTGATTCAGACAGAACCCCTGGAAGAAGATTCCCTATAATAAGGCAGCTGGAGGCACTGTAGACGTCATCTGACCTGTGGATTGGTGGTGTCCATCTTTTTAGGATTGAATAAAAGTACCATCGACCATAGTTTTGTGCCCTTCTGAAAAGAAAGACACCACTGAACTGAGGCCAGATGGAGTCCAGAGTAACTCTGTTGCCTCATTATAGTGAATGGGTCCCTCGTGGGTTTCATCTGAATCACGTCACTTAGAGATTTAGAGAGCGTCGGATAAATGTGATCCCAAATGTTATTTAAAATGTTCTCAATAGAAGCTTAAACTCAATCCCCAAAAAAGCAAGTCTCCACTCAGGTCTGTCATCTGTTAACAGAAACGTACACATGTTTGGCACTTCTGATGCGATGAGAGTCCACCTACTTTACGAGTGCATGTGTGGCACCCCAGGAGTCTGGCTGCCACAATGGCATCGCCTTCCTCACGGGGGGGTGATGTCATGCCTGGACGGAAGGAGGGATCCCCTAATCAGGTAATACAAATATACAACACCTTCCTAACTCCAGTCCAAAAGCAGGAGCTCTAAGCCCGGTTTTAGGGTAGCTTCCCTATAAGTTCTGGTCTGGAGGTGGGGTTATAGAGATGAGTGTGAGACAGTGAAGGGAAAGGAAGCAAGAGAGGAGCCTGGTGTCTGGAGCTGCGATTGGGCTCACCCCAAGATAAAGCGCAAAGAGGCCAGACATCGGAGTCTGTGGTGGTGAGAGGATTTCATACTCAGCCACTGAATCCGGAGGGCAGGAGATTCCAAGTCTCCTGGCCCCAACTGATATCCGGAGGCAACACAGCAGGTCAGGAGCCTGGGGCTGCCAGTGAGAAGGCTGTGCCCAAGGCAGGCTCAGGCTGTCAGCCATACGGATTGGAAGTACAGACACTGAGATGACTTGTGCAGAGCTTCAGGCAGCAAGGGTCAGAGCACAAAGCACAGAAGGAAGAACTCCAAAGCCACCTAGTTAGGTGGATCCCAAGCTGTTTCCAGGCTGCCTGGACCCCATCACCACCTGCTACCTGTACCCTGGACTGTACCTGCATTTCACCAGTAAAAGGTAAAGGAAACTGATACCCCTGTGTCTTTTAATTATTTCCTGCACTCTCAGACTTGCTAACACCACCATATTACAATCTAAGTGCCCTGGGACTAAAGCTCTGCCTGTGGAGAGCTGTACCAACTGCTGCATCACCATCAGCCCCAGAGGTCTCTTCAATCAGCGTCGGCTAACATCTCACATTTGCCGAGTACCACAGGTGGCGTCACGAACATGTATCCCATAAACTTTAATCCCCTTTTATTGGTCGCCCAGGGCCATGGACCGGGTCACTGCTGCCATGACACGTCCCCTTTAAGAAATGGCCCTGTACCAAGTATCCCCATGGCCCTGGCGGGAACTCCACATGCCTCCAGAAGCACTGGTTGGGCATAACGTACCAGTGACTTCAACGTACTGGTGACTGCAGCGTACTGGTGACTGCAATGGCAGTTTGAAATTTTCTCTTAGCAACATTAATTGTGGCTTGTTTCAGTAATATACCCTTGGAATCAAAATAGTCACTACACCTGTAGATAAATTCCCCAAGGGGTATAATTTCCAAAATGGGGTCACTTGAGGGGGCATTCTGCTCTTCTAGCAATTAAGGGATCTGTATATGGAGTCTGAAAACTGTTCTAGGAACATCTGCACTCCAGGAGGCAAATAGCCCTCAGCTCCTTCTGAGTCTCTCCATATGGCTAAGCAGTACTGTACAGCTACAAATGGGGTAATGTCACTTTCATTAGAAATTGTGGGACAAATTATGGTGCCATTTTTACCCACTTCTTATGTGAAAATGTAAAATCTGGGGCTAAAGCAAAATATTGGTGGTGAAAATGTAGTTATTTTTTATTCACTGCGCAGTGGTATAAGATTATGTGACACACCCGTGGTGTCATTATGATCATTGCACCCCAGATGAATTCATTGAGAGATGTAGTTTGTAAAATGTGGTCACTTATGGGGGCTTCTGCTGTGTTGGCACCTCATGGGCTCTCCCAGTGGGTCATGGCAGCAGCAAGCCATAACAGTAAAATCTGGTGCTCCTTGTCTTCTGAGCTTTGCACTGTCCCTGAAAAATAATTCCCAATTACATGTAGGGTTTTGGCACACTCAGGAAAAAATCATCCTTAGTTTGTTGTTAACCCTGCTGTTTTATTCGTTTCCACTATACACTTGTACTGCTCCGGTCATTTTTGACCAGACCTATTAAAATGCTGTTTTAGCTACTTTAAAAAAATGTTTTGAATACCTGTTGCATTATTATACTGTATGTGAACATGGTTGGTCATTATAAAAAAAAATAATACGTAAAAAACTCAATTTTTTTATTTATTTTGTGTTTATAAAGGTTACAAGGGCTTATTGAATTCTGCACAGAAATTACAAATTTGAGCTTAACTAACTAACTATAACAACTACTACTACTACTACTATAACAACTATAACTAACTGTAAATATAAGGCTATGTGCACACGTCAGGATTCCTTGCAGAAATGTTCCTGACAAAAAACGGACATTTCTGCCAGAAATCCGCATGCGTTTTTTTCACATTTTTTCATGCGTTTTTGCCACGTTTTTTGTGCGTTTTTTTCCAAATGCATAGAATTGCGGGAAAAATGCGGAAAATCCACAAAATTAATGAACATGCTGCTTTTTTTTTTACCGCGATGAGTTTTTTTTGCGGAAAAAAACGCACCATGTGCACAAAACATGCAGAATGCATTCTAAATGATAGGATGCATAATGTATGCGTTTTTAATTAGTTTTTATAGCGTTTTTATCGCGAAAAAAAACTGAACGTATGCCCATACCCTAACTAAAATTAACTATAGTATAAAATTTAACAGCGTGAAAACATTTTGAAAAAAAATAGTAATAGTAAAAATAATAAAAAAAAAACACTGTTGTGTCTTGAGTGAAATAAAACATGGAACTATGTACACCACCTCTTTTGCTGAGAATACCTTGTGGAAGCTCAGGAGTCTGATATATCCTGGACCTCTATAAGCCTCCCTTCCCCACCCCCGTATTTTTACCATGTGCTTTGGCAATGCTAATGTGTACTTAGTTCTGCCAATAAAGCTCATTTGCATTTGAATTTGAAATGGCTGGCTGAACTTCTTACTTACTGATAAGATAAGATAAGAAAAGAGACAACAGACACCACCCCCTGGGCTCCAACACCACAAGGTCTGCTTTGCAGAGACCCAACACAAGGAAAATAAAAAAGCAGGGTAAATAACATACAGAGAAAAAAAATTGCACAGAACTGGACTGAAAGCCAATGCGTATGGTTTGTACTGAGAGCATGTGTAAATCTGCACCTAAAGCAACTGTTTTACTTCATAAACAATAGTAGATGCAATAAGTAGTCTCAAAAGAAATGATAATTATAACTCATTTGTTTTACTCAAAAAATGGCTGAAATAGCATAAAATGCTATTCGGTCATTTTTGACCGGGAACAGTACAAGTGTAAAAAAAAATGTGGCGCAAAAACTAAACAAAAAAAACCAAAACCCTCTAATTAGGAAAATAGAAGTAACCACAAGTTTCAGAACCGCATAATGAATTTTTCGGTCATTTTTGACCGAAAAGAACAGCAGGGTTAAAAAAAATTTCCTATTAATCCCTCAGAAAAAAATTAAAAGCTAGGGGCTGAAATAACATTTTAGTGGTAAAATACCGGATTACTTACCGGTAATGCTCTTTTATAGAGCCCACGACAGCACCCACTAGAGAGAGGGGATCCGCCCCTAGGAACAGGAAACCTAGAGAGATAAAAGGGGCGGCCCCCCCTCGCTCCTCAGTTTGTATTACAGAGAATAGGAGGAACCGCCGCCAGGCTTTAGTTAATAGGCTCAGTAATATGTACATATTTACAACTTAAACTATATTGTTCTATTATTAACACCTCACCACCAAAGCACCTCGTGCTACTATAAAAAGGGAGGGATGTGAGTGGGTGCTGTCGTGGGCTCTATAAAAGAGCATTACCGGTAAGTAATCCAGTATTTTCTCATCGCCACGACAGCACCCACTAGAGAGATTTACAGAGACTATAATTTGGGTGTGTTCACCGTGTCAAGGACCGATATTCCAAAGGCTAGATCCGAGGAAGAAGACAGATCTAATCTACAGTGCTTATAAAAAGTACTAGGTGAAGACCAGGTTGCGGCCTTACATATAAGGTCTATTGGCACATCTGCCTTCTCCACCCAGGAAGTTGACAAAGCCCTTGTAGAGTGTGCTCCCATATGTAGATCTCTTCCTTTAGTTTTATGTGCCAGAATTATGGCCTCTCTGATCCAGCGTGACAACGTATTCTTTGTGACTTTGGAGCCTTTGTTCTTACCCTGGAAAGAGACAGAGAGCCCCACTCTTCTTCCAGTCCCTAGTCTTCTCTAAATAGGCTAGAATAGTCCTCTTAACATCTAGGGTATGAAGTTTCTCCTCTGGAGTTGAGTGCTCCTCATAAAAAGTAGGCAGGAAGATCTCTTGGGATCTATGAAACTTAGTAGCAACTTTAGGAAGATAGGACGGGTCCGTTTTTAGAATTATTCTGTCAGATGCTACTGATAAAAATGGAGGATCTATTGACAAGGCTTGGAGATCACTCACCCTCCTAGCAGATACCAACGCCACTAATAATACTGGCTTTAATAAGATATTTTTTAATGAGGCTGTATGAAGGGGTTCAAAGGGGCTCTCTGTTAACGCATCCAGGACCAACTTTAGATCCCACTGTGGGACCTGAGGAATACGTATGTGATCGTTCACATGCAGATACAAAATGGAATATCCACCTAATGCCTGCAATATCATAATTGAAGAGAGCTCCTAGAGCTGAAATTTGAACCTTTAGAGTACTTACAGAGAGACCTAACTCAAGACCCTTCTGCAGAAATTCTAATATTGCAAATATGGGTATTTCAGAAGAAACTTGAGCTGTGTGGAACTCAAGAAATTTTCTCCAGACTCTGACATAAATTTTTGTAGTAGATGGTTTTCTACTTTTCATTAGGGTATCTATCAACCCTTTAGAGAATCCTCTGAGATTTAATAACTGCCTCTCAAATTCCAGACTGTTAAGTTCATGCCCTTTACCTGAGGGTGGAAAAAAGGCCCCTGAGATAGCAGGTCCTTGGTCTGAGGTAGAATCCAAGGGTCTGTGATCGACATTGCCCTGAGCCATGAAAACCATGGCCTCTTGGGCCAAAATGGAGCTACCAACAGTACTCTCGCCCCTTCTTCCCTTATCTTTCTGATAACTATGGGTAGAAGATTCCATGGGGGGGAAGGCATTAGCTAGACCGAATGTCCATGGAACTTGAAGGGCATCGAATATATCCGGATTGTCCTCTCTGCACAATGAGGCGAATGTTTTGACCTGTCAGTTGGATCTTGTTGAAAATAAGTCTATCTGAGGTACCCCCCATCGGACAGTTATCAGTCTGAAGATCTTTTTCCTTGATGAAGGGTGCGGTGTCGGAGAAAATCGGCACGAAAATTGTCTATGCCTCTGATGCGTACTGCCGATAGGGACAAAAGATGATTTTCGACTAAATTCATGATGTCTGATGTAACGTTCATGAGAGTGTCCGACCGCGTACCTCCTTGATGGTTTAGGTAGGCAACCGCGGTGGTGTTGTCAGAAAGGACCCTTTATGGGAACCTCGCAGCTGAGGAAGAAAGTGGAGTATGGAATAATACACTGCTCTTAACTCTTTTACATTAGAAGAATTACCAAATTCTGTTCTGGACCACAGACCCTGAACAATCTGCTCCTGAAAATGAGCACCCCAGCCCTCTGGACTAGCGTCTGTGGTTACTATGTTTGAAGGAGTTATTACCCAAAGAACTCCCCTCAAGAGATTTTCATAGTCCAACCACCATATAAGGGAGTGAATCACATCTAAAGTTAAAAATATAGTCTGATATAAATGTCCCTGTTTTTTAATGTCCTCTTTTAATAAAAAACCCTGCAATTGTCTAGTATGAAACTGAGCCCATTGAACCGCAGGAATACATGAAGTTAACGAACCTAGCAAGGACATGGCATTTCTCAATGACATACTACGTTTCTTAATTGCTAGGTCCACCTTATTAATTATGGATGCCTTCTTATCCTCAGGAAGCATACATCCCTGGCCTACTGAGTCTAGAAGGAGTCCAAGAAATTTTTGACACGTTACTGGCTCAAGTTTGGATTTTTCCCAATTGATAATCCAGCCAAGTTTTTGCAGAGAATCAATAACTTCCCTTAATCTTTGCTCACACTGAAGCGGGGATTTTCCTACAATTAGTAGGTCATCTAGGTACGGATTGACCAGTGTATCTTTTAGCCGAAGAAAGGACATCACCTCTAATAACAATTTGGTAAAAACCCTCGGAGCCATAGACAACCCAAAGGGCATAGCTATATTCTGCACATGACAAATCTGGCCATCCATAACTACCGCCACCCTGAGGAATTGCTGGTGTGATTGGTGTATAGGAAGATGATAATAAGCATCTTTAAGATTAAAGACTACCATATAGCAACCAGGAAACAGATTTTTTTTTTATAGCTGAACGTATGGACTCCATCTTAAATGTCTTGGACCTTAAAAAGGTGTTTAATTTCCTTAAATTTATTATGGTTCTGAAGGAACCATCAGGTTTGGTAATAAGGAATAAGGGGGAGTAAAATCCCCTCCCTATTTGAGATGACGGAACTTCTACTAATACCCGTTTGGATATGAGAGACTTAATTTCAAGCTCTAACGCCTCCTGTTGTGGTTTAGATTTTAGGGAAGTCAAAAGGAAAGAATCCGGAGGTGTCCGGATAAAGTCCAAGGTCAGGCCTGAAGATACTAGATCTATGGTCCAGGGATTAAATGTTATTTCCTTCCATTGATTAGTGAATTGAAGCAATCTACCTCCCACTGACAGACTAGGATTAACGGGATCTATCAGCCGATTTGAAGGGACGCTTATTGAACAGGTTCCCCTGCTGTCTGAACTCTTTGTTACTCCAGCGATCTTTAAAGTCTCTCCTTTTGCCAAACGGTGGCTTCCTGAATGCCCTTCTGTAAGAAGGAATAAAAGGGTTATGAAACCCTTTCTTCCTCTCACCTGCTTTGGTTAAGATATCATCCAAAATAGTCCCAAACAGGTACTCACCCTGACAGGATATGGCGCACAGCTTAGATCTAGACTGGGCATCCCCCTTCCAATTCTTTAACCACAACACCTGACGAGCTGTATTGGTTAGATTAGCCATTCTGGCTGCTAAGCGGAGAAAGTCAATTGAGGCATCTGACAAAAAAGCCGCAGCCCCCTTAATCAAGGGAATAGAGGTACGCAATTTCTCTCTAGACACACCCTTCTTAAAGTTCTGATCTAGCTGGTCTAGCCAAGCCAG
The DNA here is from genome assembly GCF_051348905.1 of Ranitomeya variabilis. NCBI lineage: Eukaryota > Metazoa > Chordata > Amphibia > Anura > Dendrobatidae > Ranitomeya > Ranitomeya variabilis. The sequence continues at coordinate 425,692,874 of NC_135236.1, forward strand.
CATAGATCTGCTAGTGCACGTAGCAGAAATCGCTGGCTTAAATGCTGTGATACAAGCTTCCCATGACCTCTTTAGAAGTGCATCTGATTTCCTGTCCATTGGATCCGATAAAGATCCTGCGTCCTTTACAGGCAAAGAGGAGCAACGAGAAGTGGATGCCACCGCTGCATCCACATTAGGCACCTTAGCCCAGGTAGTCAAGTCTTCATCGTCTTTTACAAGATACAGGTACAAACCCCTTCTGTCCCTGTTTATTCCACTCCTTTTTCACAAGGTCCTTAATGTTCTGATTTACGGGAAATACATGACCCTTTCACTGGGAGAGACCTGCAAACAACCTCCTGTGGAGTTTGAGGTTCCTTGGATTTTGATAACCCCATTGTGTTTCTTACGGATTTCACTAATTTATACCGTCAGTAGGAAAACACACATAGTCCTCTTCCTCTGAGGAAACCGAAGCCTGAGAGTCATCGGAATCAATTTCCCCACTTTCTGCAGACATGTCTGCTCTAGGTGAGGATACTTTTTTGGTTCTTTTCTCAATATTCATAGAGGGGCCACTACTCAAAGATTGAAGCTCGTCATGAATCATAAGACGGATATCATCCATTTTGACCTATCCCTCTTGTTGTAAGGTATTACTTATACAGATCTGACATAACCTCTTCGTATATGAGTCAGGCAAGGGTTCAGTACACAACGCACATTGCTTATGTTTTGTTTTGCCAGTCTTTTGTGCCTATGAAAAATAAAAGTAGAAAAGACCACCATAAGCCTCAATGAAGTAATCTTCAGACTCACCCGGAATTATGATCATATACCAGCTGTAGAGTTGTTTGGCTCGCCTGGGGTGCAGAACAGGTTGATCCTCTGCTCTTCCCTGATTTCTCCATGGAATCACTCACTTTCGAGTGTCCACTACCTTTCCTCTTGACATCACCACTAGGTAACATTAACTCCTCCAGTGAGTGCTTCACAATATCCTCCTGAGATGACATGCTTGCGCACACTCTCCTGCCCTAAGCAGCATTACATAGTATGCCACCATTTTAACACATCCCCTTTTTTTTTACCTATCCAGGAGCCGCTTCCATCCAGATACACCGGACCCACCGCACAGGGAAGAGAAACATGGCGTCCACACCGGAAACACCCTTCCACCTCGCGATCCGGGAAGTTCAATAAACCACTTCCGGGATGCCAACATTACTGCGCATGCACGCGCCTCCATGCTTCCCGGCACCAAAGACACCGCTACAGGAGGGTAAGAGTCACTCCTGCAGTGACCGCGCCGCCCGTTCTTGTGTGAGCGCACTAACCTGGAAGGCATCACCTGCAGCTACACCCGCTGCACAAATCTCCACTCCTCACCACTGGAGGGGGTAAGCGCCAGCCGCCACGTAACTTACCGGCTCTGTGCCGTGCAGTGGGTCACACAACAGCGTCCCAGCAGGGAGACTGTTGAGAAAACACTGGGAATCTCCGTGATGAGAACATTGGAGGGGGGAGCCAGCAGGATCATTCCCCAACTCTGTTACCCACTCTGGAGCCCCTGCCACTCAGCAGAGTCGTACAGGCGGCCTTCCAGGCGGGTCTTCCTCTTCCTTACTTCAGAGAATCTTCTCTGTGGGTTCTGTTATGGTTCTCAATGGCAAGAGAACATAGCCCAGCAAACATAAGTACTAGCTCTTGGAAGGATGGAAACTAAACTGACCATGAACTAAACCTGCCGCACAACTAACAGTAGCCGGGTAGCGTTGCCTACGTTTTTATCCCTAGACACCCAGCGCCGGCCGGAGGACTAACTAATCCTGGCAGAGGAAAATATAGTCCTGGCTCACCTCTAGAGAAATTTCCCCGATAGGCAGACAGAGGCCCCCACATATATTGGCGGTGATTTTAGATGAAATGACAAACGTAGTATGAAAATAGGTTTAGCAAAATTGAGGTCCGCTTACTAGATAGCAGGAAGACAGAAAGGGCACTTTCATGGTCAGCTGAAAACCCTATCAAAATACCATCCTGAAATTACTTTAAGACTCTAGTATTAACTCATAACATCAGAGTGGCAATTTCAGATCACAAGAGCTTTCCAGACACAGAAACGAAACTACAGCTGTGAACTGGAACAAAATGCAAAAACAAACGAGGACAAAAGTCCAACTTAGCTGGGAGTTGTCTAGCAGCAGGAACATGCACAGAAAGGCTTCTGATTACAATGTTGACCGGCATGGAAGTGACAGAGGAGCAAGGTTAAATAGCGACTCCCACATCCTGATGGAAACAGGTGAACAGAGGGGATGATGCACACCAGTTCAATTCCACCAGTGGCCACCGGGGGAGCCCAAAATCCAAATTCACAACAGTACCCCCCCCTCAAGGAGGGGGCACCGAACCCTCACCAGAACCACCAGGGCGATCAGGATGAGCCCTATGAAAGGCACGGACCAGATCGGAGGCATGAACATCAGAGGCAGTCACCCAAGAATTATCCTCCTGACCGTATCCCTTCCATTTGACCAGATACTGGAGTTTCCGTCTGGAAACACGGGAGTCCAAGATTTTTTCCACAACGTACTCCAACTCGCCCTCAACCAACACCGGAGCAGGAGGCTCAACGGAAGGCACAACCGGTACCTCATACCTGCGCAACAATGACCGATGAAAAACATTATGAATAGAAAAAGATGCAGGGAGGTCCAAACGGAAGGACACAGGGTTAAGAATCTCCAATATCTTGTACGGGCCGATGAACCGAGGCTTAAACTTAGGAGAAGAAACCCTCATAGGGACAAAACGAGAAGACAACCACACCAAGTCCCCAACACAAAGCCGAGGACCAACCCGACGCCGGCGGTTGGCAAAAAGCTGAGTCTTCTCCTGGGACAACTTCAAATTGTCCACTACCTGCCCCCAAATCCGATGCAACCTCTCCACCACAGCATCCACTCCAGGACAATCCGAAGATTCCACCTGACCAGAAGAAAATCGAGGATGAAACCCCGAATTACAGAAAAAAGGAGACACCAAGGTGGCAGAGCTGGCCCGATTATTGAGGGCAAACTCCGCTAAAGGCAAAAAAGCAACCCAATCATCCTGATCTGCAGACACAAAACACCTCAAATATGTCTCCAAGGTCTGATTCGTCCGCTCGGTCTGGCCATTTGTCTGAGGATGGAAAGCAGACGAGAAAGACAAATCTATGCCCATCCTAGCACAGAATGCTCGCCAAAATCTAGACACGAATTGGGTTCCTCTGTCAGAAACGATATTCTCCGGAATACCATGCAAACGGACCACATTTTGAAAAAACAGAGGAACCAACTCGGAAGAAGAAGGCAACTTAGGCAGGGGAACCAAATGGACCATCTTAGAGAAACGGTCACACACCACCCAGATGACAGACATCTTCTGAGAAACAGGAAGATCCGAAATAAAATCCATCGAGATGTGCGTCCAGGGCCTCTTCGGGATAGGCAAGGGCAACAACAATCCACTAGCCCGAGAACAACAAGGCTTGGCCCGAGCACAAACGTCACAAGACTGCACAAAGCCTCGCACATCTTGAGACAGGGAAGGCCACCAGAAGGACCTTGCCACCAAATCCCTGGTACCAAAGATTCCAGGATGACCTGTCAACGCAGAAGAATGAACCTCAGAAATGACTTTACTGGTCCAATCATCAGGAACAAACAGTCTACCAGGTGGGCAACGATCAGGTCTATCCGCCTGAAACTCCTGCAAGGCCCGCCGCAGGTCTGGAGAAACGGCAGACAATATCACTCCATCCTTAAGGATACCTGTAGGTTTAGAGTTACCAGGGGAGTCAGGCTCAAAACTCCTAGAAAGGGCATCCGCCTTAACATTCTTAGAACCCGGCAGGTAGGACACCACAAAATTAAACCGAGAGAAAAACAACGACCAGCGCGCCTGTCTAGGATTCAGGCGTCTGGCGGACTCAAGATAAATTAGATTTTTATGGTCAGTCAATACCACCACCTGATGTCTAGCCCCCTCAAGCCAATGACGCCACTCCTCAAAAGCCCACTTCATGGCCAAAAGCTCCCGATTCCCAACATCATAATTCCGCTCGGCAGGTGAAAATTTACGCGAGAAAAAGGCACAAGGTCTCATCACGGAACAATCGGAACTTCTCTGCGACAAAACTGCCCCAGCTCCGATTTCAGAAGCGTCGACCTCAACCTGAAAAGGAAGAGCAACATCAGGCTGACGCAACACAGGGGCGGAAGAAAAGCGGCGCTTAAGCTCCCGAAAGGCCTCCACAGCAGCAGGGGACCAATCAGCAACATCAGCACCCTTCTTAGTCAAATCAGTCAATGGTTTAACAACATCAGAAAAACCAGCAATAAATCGACGATAAAAGTTAGCAAAGCCCAAAAATTTCTGAAGACTCTTAAGAGAAGAGGGTTGCGTCCAATCACAAATAGCCTGAACCTTGACAGGATCCATCTCGATGGAAGAGGGGGAAAAAATATATCCCAAAAAGGAAATCCTTTGAACCCCAAAAACGCACTTAGAACCCTTCACACACAAGGAATTAGACCGCAAAACCTGAAAAACCCTCCTGACCTGCTGGACATGAGAGTCCCAGTCATCCGAAAAAATCAAAATATCATCCAGATACACAATCATAAATGTATCCAAATAATCACGGAAAATGTCATGCATAAAGGACTGAAAGACTGAAGGGGCATTTGAAAGACCAAAAGGCATCACCAAATACTCAAAGTGGCCCTCGGGCGTATTAAATGCGGTCTTCCACTCATCCCCCTGCTTAATTCGCACCAAATTATACGCCCCACGGAGATCTATCTTAGAGAACCACTTGGCCCCCTTTATGCGAGCAAACAAATCAGTCAGCAGTGGCAACGGATATTGATATTTAACCGTGATTTTATTCAAAAGCCGATAATCAATACACGGTCTCAAAGAGCCATCTTTCTTAGCCACAAAGAAAAAAACGGCTCCTAAGGGAGATGACGAAGGACGAATATGTCCCTTTTCCAAGGACTCCTTTATATATTCTCGCATAGCAGCATGTTCAGGCACAGACAGATTAAATAAACGACCCTTAGGGTATTTACTACCCGGAATCAAATCTATGGCACAATCGCACTCCCGGTGCGGAGGTAATGAACCAAGCTTAGGTTCTTCAAAAACGTCACGATATTCAGTCAAGAATTCAGGAATCTCAGAGGGAATAGATGATGAAATGGAAACCACAGGTACGTCCCCATGCGTCCCCTTACATCCCCAGCTTAACACAGACATAGCTTTCCAGTCAAGGACTGGGTTATGAGATTGTAGCCATGGCAATCCAAGCACCAACACATCATGTAGGTTATACAGCACAAGAAAGCGAATAATCTCCTGATGATCCGGATTAATCCGCATAGTTACTTGTGTCCAGTATTGTGGTTTATTACTAGCCAATGGGGTGGAGTCAATCCCCTTCAGGGGTATAGGAGTTTCAAGAGGCTCCAAATCATACCCACAGCGTTTGGCAAAGGACCAATCCATAAGACTCAAAGCGGCGCCAGAGTCGACATAGGCATCCGCGGTAATAGATGATAAAGAACAAATCAGGGTCACAGATAGAATAAACTTAGACTGCAAAGTGCCAATTGAAACAGACTTATCAAGCTTCTTAGTACGCTTAGAGCATGCTGATATAACATGAGTTGAATCACCGCAATAGAAGCACAACCCATTTTTTCGTCTTAAATTCTGCCGCTCACTTCTGGACAGAATTCTATCACATTGCATATTCTCTGGCGTCTTCTCAGTAGACACCGCCAAATGGTGCACAGGTTTGCGCTCCCGCAGACGCCTATCGATCTGGATAGCCATTGTCATGGACTCATTCAGACCCGCAGGCACAGGGAACCCCACCATAACATCCTTAATGGCATCAGAGAGACCCTCTCTGAAATTCGCCGCCAGGGCGCACTCATTCCACTGAGTAAGCACAGCCCATTTACGGAATTTCTGGCAGTATATTTCAGCTTCGTCTTGCCCCTGAGATAGGGACAACAAGGCCTTTTCCGCCTGAAGCTCTAACTGAGGTTCCTCATAAAGCAACCCCAAGGCCAGAAAAAACGCATCCACATTGAGCAACGCAGGATCCCCTGGAGCCAATGCAAAAGCCCAATCCTGAGGGTCGCCCCGGAGCAAGGAAATCACAATCCTGACCTGCTGAGCAGGATCTCCAGCAGAGCGAGATTTCAGGGACAAAAACAACTTGCAATTATTTTTGAAATTTTGAAAGCAAGATCTATTCCCCGAGAAAAATTCAGGCAAAGGAATTCTAGGTTCAGATATAGGAACATGAACAACAAAATCTTGTAAATTTTGAACTTTCGTGGCGAGATTATTCAAACCTGCAGCTAAACTCTGAATATCCATTTTAAACAGGTGAACACAGAGCCATTCCAGGATTAGAAGGAGAGAGAGAGAGAGAAAGGCTGCAATATAGGCAGACTTGCAAGAGATTCAATTACAAGCGCACTCAGAACTGAAGGGAAGGGAAAAAAAAAAAATCTTCAGCAGACTTCTCTTTTCTCTCCTTTCTCTGTCAATTAATTTAACCCTTTTTTGGCCGGTCAAACTGTTATGGTTCTCAATGGCAAGAGAACATAGCCCAGCAAACATAAGTACTAGCTCTTGGAAGGATGGAAACTAAACTGACCATGAACTAAACCTGCCGCACAACTAACAGTAGCCGGGTAGCGTTGCCTACGTTTTTATCCCTAGACGCCCAGCGCCGGCCGGAGGACTAACTAATCCTGGCAGAGGAAAATATAGTCCTGGCTCACCTCTAGAGAAATTTCCCCGATAGGCAGACAGAGGCCCCCACATATATTGGCGGTGATTTTAGATGAAATGACAAACGTAGTATGAAAATAGGTTTAGCAAAATTGAGGTCCGCTTACTAGATAGCAGGAAGACAGAAAGGGCACTTTCATGGTCAGCTGAAAACCCTATCAAAATACCATCCTGAAATTACTTTAAGACTCTAGTATTAACTCATAACATCAGAGTGGCAATTTCAGATCACAAGAGCTTTCCAGACACAGAAACGAAACTACAGCTGTGAACTGGAACAAAATGCAAAAACAAACGAGGACAAAAGTCCAACTTAGCTGGGAGTTGTCTAGCAGCAGGAACATGCACAGAAAGGCTTCTGATTACAATGTTGACCGGCATGGAAGTGACAGAGGAGCAAGGTTAAATAGCGACTCCCACATCCTGATGGAAACAGGTGAACAGAGGGGATGATGCACACCAGTTCAATTCCACCAGTGGCCACCGGGGGAGCCCAAAATCCAAATTCACAACAGGGTTCCCATCTAGGAACAGGAAACCAAACTGAGGAGCGAGGGGGGGCCGCCCCTTTTATCTCTGTAGGTTTCCTGTTCCTAGGGGCAGATCCCCTTTCTCTAGTGGGTGCTGTCGTGGCGATTAGAAAAATGTGATTTATTCTTTTTTCACCACTCAGTGGCATAAAATTCTGTGAGGTACATGTGTCAATATGATCACTGCACCCCTAGATAAATTCATTGGGGAGGGTAGTTTGTAAAATGAGTGCACATATAGGGGTTTCTGTTGTTCTGGCACCTCAGGGGCTCTGCCAATGTGACATGGCAACCTCAAACCATTACTACAAAATCTGAATGTGCTCACCACACATTTAGATCAGTTCCCTGAGGTGTCTAGTTTCCAAAATGGTGTCACTCGTGGGGGATTTTCACTGTTTAGGCACATCAGAGGCTCTCGGAATGTGACAAGGCATCCGCCAATTGTTCCAGCAAATATTGCATTCAAAAAGTCAAATGGCACTCCTTCCCTTCTGAGCTCTGCCATGCGCCCAAACAGTGGTTTTCTCCAGCATGTGGGGTATTGGCATGCTCAGGAGAAATTACATAACAATTTTTGCATCTATTTTTTCTTGTTACCCTTGTCAAAATAATAAAAAAAATTTGATCTGAAGTACATTTTTTGCGAAAAAAAAAGTTAAGTACATTTTTTTCCCACATTCTAAAAATTCCTGTGAAGCACCTGAAGGGTTAGTAAACTTCTTGAAAGTGTTTTTGAGCACCTTGAGGGATGCAGTTTTTAGAATGGTGTCACTTTTGGGTATCTTCTATCATATAAACATCTCAAAGGGACTTCAAGTGTGATATGGTCCCTAAAAACAGTGGTTTTGAAAAATTTTTGGGAAAAATGAGAAATTGCTGGTCAACGTTTAACCCTTATAACTTCCTAACAATAAAAAAATTTGTTTCCAAAATTGTGCTGATGTAAAGTAGACATATGGGAAATGTCACTTATTAACTATTGTGTGTAACATATCACTTTGATTTAAGGGTATGGAAATTTAAAGTTGGAAAATGGCAAAATTTTCACCAAATTTCCATTTTTTTCACAAATAAACACCAGTTATACCGAAGAAATGTTACCACTATCATGAATATGTCATAAAAAAAAACAATCTCAGAATCAGACAATACAAAAGACACACTGGTGCTAGGCTATAACCCAAAATCTAGCTGCAGGCACCTTGGCAAGTTGTGTGCAAACCCCAGCCGAACAATAATAAATCAATAAAACCAAATAAAGATGCCGTGCTGAAAAGAGGAAGTGTGTCTGTGAAGTGAGTGAACTCCAGTCACCTACCTCACTGATATAAGCGGGCGTGTCCGCTAGATTGGACAGTTGGCTACTGCAATGATGTCCTCCGTGAAGTTGAAAGGGTGTCAGCGCTTACAGTGCACAGATCAAAAAGGGAGCGTCTTCCCGTAGTTGAAAATTCCCCTGTACGCTCGCCGCTGTTAGTACCGGCACGCAGCCTCGGCCGATGGCGCCGCCGAGCAGTTGCATAGCGAGTGAGGGGCGTGGCTGTGGTGACGTCACCTGTCCATGAGACGGACACTAGCAGGGGCCAATCCTGACGCGTTTTGAGGGAACAGACCCTCTTTCTCAAGGTATGGCTCCCCTGCCGATGCTGATTGTTTTATAGCCACATTCCCTGATACTGTGCACAGCCTTCGCCTGAGAATGCCTGCATAGTTAAACAGCGAGAGTCTGCACACTGGCAAAACCCTCGGATTACCCACTAGAGAATTACTGAACCCTGTGCTGATGCCAGTGAAAAAATGCTAATAATGCCACTCTTCCGCACGGATGATACCACTTTATTACCGGCTTGTGACAGAGTATACCCCAGCCCTAATTATGGTTAAAACTGTAAACCTTTAATAATAAGCCTCTAAAAACATTATAATACATAATGAAAACCCTAACCCATAAATATATACTGGACTTAAAATCATTTTGCTAATACGGTACTATAACGATGATAATTTCTCAATTTTATCTCATTGCCACTGCACACTGTCCTGTCAAAGAATACCGGGACCTTTGACAAGCATCTACTGACAATGCACACTTATCAGAATAAACACATGTAAGAATATGAATGGGAACTGAAATATATATCTAAACTAAACTTTATATTTTTTATTTTAATTTTAATAAAATTGTAAACTAGTAAAAATGGCGCACAAGCCAACTCCAACCCTTGAATTAAAATCAATGCTAATACTCCTGCTTATAGTAAAACTACTCATTCTAAAAACTGCTTGTATATAAAATAGACCCTGCTCCTTATAGGGCAAACAATTCAATTTCATAATTAGGCTGCCTGCTGGTACTAACAGCGGCGAGCGTACAGGGGAATTTTCAACTACGGGAGGATGCTCCCTTTTTGATCTGTGCACTGTAAGCGCTGACACCCTTTCAACTTCACGGAGGACATCATTGCAGTAGCCAACTGTCCAATCTAGTGGACACGCCAGCTTATATCAGTGAGGTAGGTGACTGGGGCTCACTCACTTCACAGGCACAGATCCTCTTTTCAGCGCGGCATCTTTATTTGGTTTTATCAATCTCAGATTCAGTGGAATCGATTGAAGCGGTCAAGAGTTATTACCTCATAAAGTGACAGTGGGGAGAATTGTAATTGGCCTGGTCATTAACATGCAAACCACCTTTGGGAGTAAAGATGTTAATACAGGAATTCCATCAGGCATAAATATTAAAAACAGAGAAAAAGACCAGCACATCCAAGTTAGTGTGAACAGGTGCCATCCAAAAGAAGTGTATGACTTGAAAAACAGTAAAGGTTGCACAATGAGTTACCAAGAATGATTACTCTAGAACATTGATACTGCATTACTGCCATAGAAAATGGGAAAAAAAGGATAAAAAGCACTATATAATGTATATATGAAATATTAATCTGCAAAATTGGTATGAAAAATACAGTAAAAGAGAAGGTACATAGATTGGTCAATATATGTGAGCCCGACTGCCACGTCAAGGCATCCTTCAAAAGTTGGGTCCCTGTCCTGATATGTCACCTCTCCGGGTAAAAAAGCCTACAATTTATGGGGCAGGAATGGACCAACTAACTACTTAAAATCACTTGTGGTTATTGGGAGTGAGAGTGCACATGTCTAAAAAGGGTTTGAAACAAATAGAGTATAATAATTATATGGGTACTATGGAATCTGATAGCATGGGATAAAGCCAGTCTGAGAGCAAAGTTGCAGCAAAAGATGTATTTACTCAAAAACAGAAATGTAAACAGAACTAACACAGATATTTCTGCAATTGTAATGAGGTCCTCAGCTCTATATAGAAAATAGCCAACAGGATAGCGAACAAAACATAGTACAGATATTCCTGCAATAGTAATGAGGTCCTCAGCTCTATATAGAAAATCACAGCAAACTGAGTAGCGGGGCGCGACCGCTAATGTGACCAAGTCCAGCAAGGAAATTATGTGGAAGCAAACAAGACACTTAAATGAGGAAGTCCAATAAGGTTATTAGTGCGAATGCACACAGTACTTAAATGATGAAGTCCAGCAAAACTTGCTCACACGTGTGCACAGTGTACAGTATTAGTAGGAGTCCAATAGTTCACAGATGGTGCGTTATGTGAATGACGTCCTGGAAAAGAGAGGACGAGGGGAGAAAGAGGGAGAGCGCTATCTAAGTGGAGTAGATGAGTAGATCTTTCTTGGAGAGAAAAGCACAGCTTGAATCTTGCTCACCTGGTGTGGTTGTACAAAGAGGCACAACACTGGGAAAAGTTTTGGGAAAAGGAGATCCTTCCACTTGTGTGCTGCCCATCGCAGCAGTTCCAGAGGCGAGAGGTAGCTGAATGGAGTGAGGCAGACCACCGAGTAGTGAGCAGCAGAAGCAGGGAGTTCACCAGCAAACAGGCAGATGCTCAGGAGCCAGCTGCACAAAATACTCAGGCACAGGTGAACACAAGACCCAGACTTAAATAATCAGGACAGACAGGAAGTTCCATGACAGGGCGAGATCCAAGACTCCATCTTGGATCAGGGCGAACAGACACCAGGAAAGTCCAGAATCCTTACATAGAGAAAAAGACCAGCACATCCAAGCTGGTGTGAACAGGTGCCAACCAAAAAAGTGTATCACTTTTTTTCCAATAATTTTTCAAGGCATGAATATTAGATGATCTTTTCTACCACTATGAATGAATTTATACGTTTTCTCTATTGCTGCTTTTGTTTTGTTTTTTGTGTTTACTTCCGTGACTCCATTTATTTTTATATGTTTATGTGTTTGATCTGTCCTTATTTTTGATTGGACATGTTTGATCATGTGGAATGACAGGATATCACATATAACGCCGTCTTATCAGTTGTTTGGACATGCAATGGTTAAAGACACACAGTCTGAAATGCGTTTGGCACACTAATATTTCTCTGTTTGGTTGTGATTAGAGATGAGCGAATATCGTCGGCTCCCTTCTTATTCGGCAAGCTATTGCTCTTACCGAAGAAGCTGCAGCGGTAACCCATATAACTGGAGCACTCTGTATTCAGGTGTCCGGCTCCGCAGCTGCATGTGTTGTGGCTGTATGACAGTCACAACACACAGGTTCTCCATGACTGTGCTGGGACTGTCACACAGCCGCGACACAAGCAGCTGCGGAGCCGGACACCAGATTATCGGGGGCGCTCCAGGTATCTGGGTTCCTGCTGCAGCTATTCGGTAAGCTCTATTAGCGAGCTGAATAAGGAAGGGGCCGGCGATATTTACTCATGTCTAGTTGTGATTTAAAGTGCCATTTTTTAACTTTTCCAAATATACTTCAAGTTTTAAGAAGATCCTGACACTAGAACAATCCCCTTCTTTATCCTTAATCCTGCAGCACTGCTGGTTCCAAGCTTCGGACTTCCATGTGGGTGCGCTGACTCTTACTTTGTGCTCCTGTTGTGTGATAAAGGGATTACGGTATATCAGTTTTGGTGACATTGTATAATTAGACACACTATTAATAGGCTTTTATATTCACTTATTATTATTATAGATTCTAAGAGAAGATAAGGTAAGTCATGTGAGACGCCATAGAGACATAGCTCATCATTTTTCAGTCATTCTAGGAATTCATCACTGACATTGAGATTTGTACTTAATTAGCACTATAGACTGTATTTTTAGTTTAGTTCCATGAATGCGCTGCGGTACATAACAACTTTCCACCATGTTTAGGTATGTGAAATATGCATTGGCCATGTTTACCACTGAAGTCAAATGACAGTGATCACTTTGATTTAGACCACAGGGAAGATCAAAGCCACCAGAGAAAGATGTGTCTTAGAACTTGGACATAGTGAATGACTGGTATCAGCCAGAAATGAGTATTGTTCCAAAGCTTTGGCATTCCATTTAATAGGGGGATTTACCCTATCTAATGAAAGCTGCCAAATGACTTCAAGCATCCAGTTTAACATCAGGAGAGCAGCCAGAAAATAGCTTTCCATCAGCTGTGATATTACACAATCCTAGCACAGCTCTTGGTTAGAAATAGGTGAATTTTTAGAAACCCTCAACTCAATTGATTCTCCAATGGGTATTACGCTTATTCCCTGCAAATACTAAACCTAGATAATTGAGTTCACTATCTTTCTGGGTGAGAAAGGAAGCGAATGCCCACTATATATGAATTAACATCTTTATTGATTCAAGAAAACACAATAATAATAATAATAATAATAATAAAAAGATAAAAAATGCAGACATTCAAAAATATACTGAAGATCTTTCTAGAAAAAAGGCCCATAAAGTGCCATAATAACACATACAAAAGAATCTGTAAGGAATGAACAAAATGGTACCAATATATGAACCAAAGACAAGAGGGGGACTCTAATAGTTCCATATAACCCCTGTGTGTATATGATGTAAATTTCAGCCTTACAGTCGCTAAGTGCTAAATTTGGATCTTAATGTTTATTCATTTGTTAAAAAAACTTGTGGTTGCATCTTATTTGGATTGGGGTGCTTAAATGACATCAGGCCATAAAAAGGAATGGAAATTGTAGATTTTATAATCTTTTAGGTTATTACTATTTGGCAAGGCCAGGTAAAGAAAAATTGGGGTGGTTAGGAAATTAGAGATACTGTTAGGCCGAGGTCACACTTGCATGTGCAATGTGAGAAACTCGCACGAGTCTCTCACCTCAATACCCAGCACAGCCGCCAAAACTCGGGACTGGAGCATGAGGCTGCATATTTTTCTTTGCAGCCGCACGCTCCAGCCCTGAGTGCCGGCGGCTGTGCTAGGTATTGAGGTGAAAGACTCATGCGAGTTTCTCGCATTGCACAAGCAAGTGTGACCTCGGCCTTAGATATGGAGTGGACTGGAATTTTTTTTATACTTTCCACGTCTAGGATATATGATATTAAATAGGACCTGTCACATTTAAAGAAAAATGATTTGAACACCTTGTAAAAATCTCTGAGCTCCTCTGACTTTTTTGTTCATATTCAAAGGATGTTTTTGGCATTCTTTCAGATATGTGCATATGTCATTGTATAGGAATGAGAGTGGAGGTCATTAATAGGGTTGAGCGAAACGGGTCGGCCATTTTCAGAAGTCACCGACTTTTTGCAAAGTCGGGTTTCATGAAACCCGACCCGACCCCTGTGTGGGGTCGGCCATGAGGTCGGCGATCTTCTGAATCTGGTATCGGAATTCCGATATCGAGTTCCGATATGTTTGCGATATCGGGAATCGGTATCGGAATCCATATTTAAGTGTTAAATAAAGAATCAAAATAAAAAACATTGATATACTCACCCTCGGACGTGCCCTGGTACTAACCGGCAGCCTTCCTTCCTAAGAATGAGCACGTGAATGACCTGCGGTGACGTCGCGGCTTGTGATTGGTCGCGAGCGGTCACATGGGCGGTCACGCGACCAATCACAAGCTGCGACATCATCTAAGGTCCTTCACGCGCTCATTCTTAGGAAGGAAGGCTGCCGGAAAGAAGCAGGGCGCGTCCGAGGGTGAGTATATACCTAATAGGAATATACTCACCCTCGGACGCACCCTGCTTCTTTCCGGCAGCCTTCCTTGATAAGAATGAGCGCGTGAAGGACCTTAGATGACGTCGCGGCTTGTGATTGGTCGCGTGACCGCCCATATGACCGCTCGCAACCAATCACAAGCCGCGACGTCACCGCAGGTCATTCACGCGCTCATTCTTAGGAAGGAAGGCTGCCGGTTAGTACCAGGGCGCGTCCGAGGGAGAGTATATCAATATTTTTTATTTTGATTCTTTATTTTACACATTAATATGGATGGATCCCAGGGCCTGAAGGAGAGTTTTCTCTCCTTCAGACCCTGGGAACCATAGTATCCCATTGCACTGCATTGGGTTTCGTGTTTCGGCCGACCCCGACCCCGACTTTTTTATAGGATCGGCCGATTTCACTCGACCCGACTTTTGAGAAACCCAACCCGATCCTATAAAAATAAAAGTCGCTCAACCCTAGTCATCAACCATCCTGAATAATTCGATACTGTTATCTGCTACCTTTCATTGCTATCTTTCATTGTAATCCTGTCTATTAAATAAGGAAATTCACAGAATAGGAAGTATAAGTCCAATATTATGGTTAATAGCCAGATCTGGATATATATATATATATATATATATATATATATATATATATATATATATATATATATATATATATATATATATATATATATATATATATAAAAACTTCCTTATCAACCCCCAATGAGGGTGGTCTTTCTTTGTCCTTTCTCATTCTCGGGTTCTCTACTAGAGGCCGGGAGTTTGACGGATCTTAGTTGTTCCCAGCATTTCCCTTTTCTGGACAGAGAGCTCAAATTTTGCTCCTGAGATCTGTTGTAGCCATTTTCCCAACTTAGGGGTCACTGCTCCAAGTGCTCATATCACCACTGGAATCACTGTTGCCTTCAACGTCCACATCTTGTCAGTGCTCCTTTGAGGCCCTGGTATTTCTCCAGTTTCTCATATTCCTTCTTTCTGATGTTGCTGTCACTTGGCACTGCCACCTCTAATATCATTGCTGTCATCTGATCCATGTCTGCTATCACAATGTCTGTTTGGTTAGCCAACACACGCTTATTCGTCTGGGTTTTGAAGTCCCACAGTATTTTAGTACTTTCATGCTTCACGAGTTTCTCTGGGGGCTCCCACCTAGACTTAGGGGGACTTAGCCCATATGCTGTGCAGATGTTCCTGTATACAATTCCCGCTACTTGGTTGTGGCATTTGGTATATGCTGTTCCTGCTTGCATTTTGCATCCTGCCACTATGTGTTGGACTTTTTCTAAGGTTTCTTTGCATAGTCTGCACCCTGGGTCTTGTCTTGTATGGTATATTCTTGCTCCCATGGATCTGGTACTTGGTGTTTGTTCTTGTGCCGCTATGATTTCTGCCTCTGTGCTGTCTCGGAGTCAAGCTTTCTCCAGCCATTGGTAGGATTTCTCCATATCCGCCACATCCATTATCTGTCGATGGTACATCCCATGCAGCGGCTTGTCTTGCCATGGTGCTTCATGTTCCTGTTCTTCCTTCCAGATCTGTTGTTGTTGCTGCCTTAGGTTTTCTCTCAGCATCTCATCTTTTGGTGACATTTTTCTGATGTATTCCTGGATACTCCTCCTGTCATCCATGATGGTGGCTTGGATGCTTATAAAGCCTCGACCACCCTCCTCTCTGTTGGTATACAATCTTTGGGTGTTAGACACCATGCATTGAGAGGAGCTTTCGTGTATATATATGGTCATATAAAAAATTAAAGGAAATTTTTTTGCATATATATATATATATATTAATATTTATATATGGGCAGCATGATGGCTCATTGGTTAGCATTGTTGCTTTGCAACACTGGGGTCTTAGGTTCAAATCTTAACAAGGACAACATCTGCACAGAGTTTATATGTTCTTCCTTTGTTTGCATGGGTGTCCTCCAGGTTCTCCGGTTTTCTCCCATACACCAAAGACATGCTGATAGGGAATCTAGATTGTGAGCCCCAATGGGGACAGCAATGATAAAAATGATAAAATCAATATATACTGCTCAAAAAAATGAAGGGAGCACTTAAACAACAGAATATAACTCCAAGTAAATCAAACTTCTGTGAAATCAAACTATCCACTTAGGAAGCAACACTGTTTGACAATCAATTTCACATGCTGTTGTGCAAATGGAATAGACAACAGATGGAAATTATTGGCAAATATGAAGACACACTCAATAAAGGAGTGGTTCTGCAGGTGGGGACCACAGACCACATCTCAGTACCAATGCTTTTTGGCTGATGTTTTGGTCACTTTTGATTGTTGGTTGTGCTTTCACACTCGTGGTAGCCTGAGACGGACTCTACAACCCACACATGTGGCTCAGGTAGTGCAGCTCATCCAGGATGGCACATCAATGCGAGCTGTGGCAAGAAGGTTTGCTGTGTCTGTCAGCGTAGTGTCCAGAGGCTGGAGGCACTACCAGGAGACAGGCCAGTACACCAAGAGACATGGAGGGGGCTGTAGGAAGGCAATAACCCAGCAGCAGGACTGCTACCTTAGCCTTTGTGCAAGGAGGAAGAGGAGGAGCACTGCCAGAGCCCTGCAAAATGACCTCCAGCAGGCCACAAATGTGCATGTGTCTGCACAAACTGTTAGAAACCAACTCCATGAGGATGGTCTGAGTGCCCGACGTCCACAGATGGGGGTTGTGGTCACAGCCCAACATCGTGCAGGACACTTGGCATCTGTGTTATGACCCCAATGGCGAGGGTCTCAGAGGAACGTGGAAGTCTGCAGAATACAAAAATCCAGCTCATAGGGCAGTGGTAACTGGGTTGACCATATATCTACTCCTAACGCCAACACTAGAAGTAGCCGGGGATCATTCCTACGTTGATTCTAGATGACACGCGCCAGCCGGAGAATCTAGCTACCCCTAGTAGAGGAAAACATAGACCTTTCTTGCCTCCAGAGAAGGGGACCCCAAAGCTGGATAGAAGCCCCCCACAAATAATGACGGTGAGGTAAGAGGAAATGACAAACACAGAAATGAACCAGGTTTAGCACAGAGAGGCCCGCTTACTGATAGCAGAATAAAGAAAGGTAACTTATATGGTCAACAAAAACCCTATCAAAATCCACACTGGAAATTCAAGAACCCCCGAACCGTCTAACGGTCCGGGGGGAGAACACCAGCCCCCTTAGAGCTTCCAGCAAAGGTCAGGATATAGATTTGGAACAAGCTGGACAAAAATACAAAACCAAAACAAATAGCAAAAAGCAAAAGGCAGACTTAGCTGATATAACTGGAACCAGGATCAGTAGACAAGAGCACAGCAGACTAGCTCTGATAACTACGTTGCCAGGCATTGAACTGAAGGTCCAGGGAGCTTATATAGCAACACCCCTAACTAACGACCCAGGTGCGGATAAAAGGAATGACAGAAAAACCAGAGTCAAAAAACTAGTAACCACTAGAGGGAGCAAAAAGCAAATTCACAACAGTACCCCCCCCTTAGTGAGGGGTCACCGAACCCTCACCACGACCACCAGGGCGATCAGGACGAGCGGCATGAAAGGCACGAACTAAATCGGCCGCATGAACATCAGAGGCGACCACCCAGGAATTATCCTCCTGACCATAGCCCTTCCACTTGACCAGGTACTGAAGCCTCCGCCTGGAGAGGCGAGAATCCAAGATCTTCTCCACCACGTACTCCAACTCGCCCTCAACCAACACCGGAGCAGGAGGCTCAGCAGAAGGAACTACAGGCACAATGTACCGCCGCAACAAGGACCTATGAAATACATTGTGAATAGCAAACGACACAGGAAGATCCAGACGAAAAGATACAGGATTAAGGATTTCCAATATCTTGTAAGGCCCAATAAAACGAGGTTTAAATTTGGGAGAGGAGACCTTCATAGGAACAAAGCGGGAAGAAAGCCATACCAAATCCCCAACGCGTAGTCGGGGACCCACACCGCGGCGGCGGTTGGCAAAGCGCTGAGCCTTCTCCTGTGACAACTTCAAATTGTCCACCACATGATTCCAGATCTGCTGCAACCTATCCACCACAGAATCCACCCCAGGACAGTCAGAAGGCTCCACATGCCCCGAAGAAAAGCGAGGATGGAAACCAGAGTTGCAGAAAAAAGGCGAAACCAAGGTGGCGGAACTAGCCCGATTATTAAGGGCAAACTCAGCCAACGGCAAGAATGTCACCCAATCGTCCTGATCAGCAGAGACAAAACACCTCAAATAAGCCTCCAAAGTCTGATTGGTTCGCTCCGTCTGTCCATTAGTCTGAGGATGGAAAGCAGACGAAAACGACAAATCAATGCCCATCCTACTACAAAAGGATCGCCAGAACCTGGAAACGAATTGGGATCCTCTGTCTGACACAATATTCTCAGGGATGCCGTGCAAACGAACCACGTTCTGGAAAAACACAGGAACCAGATCGGAAGAGGAAGGCAGCTTAGGCAAAGGAACCAAATGGACCATCTTGGAGAAGCGATCACATATCACCCAGATAACGGACATGCCCTGAGATAGCGGAAGATCAGAAATGAAATCCATGGAGATATGTGTCCAAGGTCTCTTCGGGACAGGCAAGGGCAAGAGCAAACCGCTGGCACGAGAACAGCAAGGCTTAGCTCGAGCACAAGTCCCACAGGACTGCACAAATGACCGCACATCCCTTGACAAGGAAGGCCACCAAAAGGACCTGGCCACCAGATCTCTGGTGCCAAAGATTCCCGGGTGACCTGCCAACACCGAGGAATGAACCTCGGAAATGACTCTGCTGGTCCACTTATCCGGGACAAACAGTCTGTCAGGTGGACAAGACTCAGGCCTATCAGCCTGAAATCTCTGCAACACACGTCGCAGATCCGGAGAAATAGCTGACAAGATAACTCCATCTTTAAGAATACCAACAGGATCCGCGACTCCAGGAGCATCAGGCACAAAGCTCCTAGAAAGAGCATCGGCCTTCACATTCTTTGAACCTGGTAAATACGAGACAACAAAATCAAAGCGGGAGAAAAACAATGACCAGCGGGCCTGTCTCGGATTAAGGCGTTTAGCAGACTCGAGATACATCAGATTTTTGTGATCAGTCAAGACCACCACACGATGCTTAGCACCCTCGAGCCAATGACGCCACTCCTCAAATGCCCATTTCATGGCCAACAACTCCCGATTGCCCACATCATAATTTCGCTCGGCAGGCGAAAACTTCCTAGAGAAAAAGGCACAAGGTTTCATAACAGAGCAACCAGGGCCTCTCTGCGACAAAACGGCCCCTGCCCCAATCTCCGAAGCATCCACCTCAACCTGAAAGGGAAGTGAGACGTCAGGCTGGCACAAAACAGGCGCCGAAGTAAACCGGCGTTTCAACTCCTGGAAAGCCTCCACGGCAGCAGGAGCCCAGTTAGCTACATCGGAGCCCTTCTTGGTCATATCCGTCAAAGGTTTCACAATGCTAGAAAAATTTGCGATAAAACGACGGTAGAAGTTAGCGAAGCCCAAGAACTTCTGAAGACTCTTAACTGACGAGGGCTGAGTCCAATCAAGAATAGCTCGGACCTTGACTGGGTAAATCTCCACAGCAGAAGGGGAAAAAATGAACCCCAAAAAGGGAACCTTCTGTACACCAAAGAGACACTTTGAGCCCTTGACAAACAAAGAATTTTCACGCAAAATTTTAAAGACCAACCTGACCTGCTCCACATGCGAATCCCAATTATCAGAAAAAACCAAAATATCATCCAGATAAACAATCAAAAATTTATCCAGATACTTCCGGAAAATGTCATGCATAAAGGACTGAAAAACTGAAGGCGCATTGGAGAGCCCAAAAGGCATCACCAAGTACTCAAAATGACCTTCGGGTGTATTGAATGCGGTTTTCCATTCATCACCTTGCTTAATGCGCACAAGGTTGTACGCACCACGAAGGTCTATCTTGGTGAACCACTTGGCACCCTTAATCCGGGCAAACAAGTCAGACAACAGCGGTAAAGGATACTGAAATTTGACAGTGATCTTATTTAAAAGCCGATAATCAATACAAGGTCTCAAAGATCCGTCCTTTTTTGCCACAAAAAAGAATCCCGCACCAAGAGGGGAAGAAGACGGACGAATATGTCCTTTCTCCAGAGACTCCTTGATATATGAACGCATAGCGGTATGTTCAGGTACCGACAGATTAAACAGTCTTCCCTTAGGAAATTTACTGCCTGGGATCAAATCTATAGCACAGTCACAGTCCCTATGAGGAGGCAGTGCACTGGACTCAGACTCACTGAAGACATCCTGATAATCAGACAAATACTCCGGAACTTCCGAAGGCGTAGAAGAAGCAATAGACACAGGCAGGGAATCCCCATGAATACCACGACAGCCCCAACTTGAGACTGACATAGCCTTCCAGTCCAGGACTGGATTATGGGTCTGTAACCATGGCAGCCCTAAAACAACCAAATCATGCATTTTATGTAAAACCAGGAAACGTATCACCTCGCGGTGTTCAGGAGTCATGCACATGGTAACCTGTGTCCAATACTGCGGTTTATTTGCTGCCAATGGTGTAGCATCAATACCCCTAAGAGGAATAGGATTTTCTAATGGTTCAAGAGTAAAACCACAGCGCTTAGCAAATGAGAGATCCATGAGACTCAGGGCAGCACCTGAATCTACAAACGCCATGACAGGATAAGATGACAGTGAGCAAATCAAAGTTACAGACAGAATAAATTTAGGTTGCAAATTACCAACGGTGACAGGACTAACAACCTTAGCTATACGTTTAGAGCATGCTGAGATAACATGTGTAGAATCACCACAGTAGTAGCACAAGCCATTCCGGCGTCTATGAATTTTCCGCTCATTTCTAGTCAGGATTCTATCACATTGCATTAAATCAGGTGTCTGTTCAGACAACACCATGAGGGAATTTGCGGTTTTTCTATCACATTGCACCGAATTAGGTGTCTGTTCAGACAACACCATGAGGGAATTTGCGGTTTTGCGCTCCCGCAACCGCCGGTCAATTTGAATAGCCAGTGCCATAGTATCATTCAGACCTGTGGGAATGGGAAAACCCACCATAACATTCTTAATGGCTTCAGAAAGGCCATTTCTAAAATTAGCGGCCAGTGCACACTCGTTCCAATGTGTCAGCACGGACCATTTCCGAAATTTTTGGCAATACACTTCAGCCTCGTCCTGCCCCTGAGACATAGCCAGCAAGGCCTTTTCTGCCTGAATCTCAAGATTGGGTTCCTCATAAAGTAAACCGAGCGCCAGAAAATACGCATCAAGATCAGCCAATGCCGGATCTCCTGGCGCCAGCGAAAAAGCCCAATCCTGAGGGTCGCCCCGTAAGAACGAAATAACAATTTTTACTTGCTGAGCAGAATCTCCAGATGAACAGGGTCTCAGGGACAAAAACAATTTACAATTATTCACGAAATTCCTAAACTTAAACCTGTCTCCGGAAAACAGTTCAGGAATCGGTATTTTAGGTTCTGACCTAGGATTTCTGATAACATAGTCTTGTATGCCCTGCACACGAGTAGCCAGCTGGTCCACACTTGTAATCAAGGTCTGGACATTCATGTCTGCAGCAAGCATAGCCACTCTGAGGTTAAGGGGAAAAAGAAAAAAAAAAAAAAAAAACTCAGAATCTTCTTTCTTATAATCCCTCTTCTGCAATGCATTAAACATTTAATACTGGCCTGGCAAACTGTTATGACCCCAATGGCGAGGGTCTCAGAGGAACGTGGAAGTCTGCAGAATACAAAAATCCAGCTCATAGGGCAGTGGTAACTGGGTTGACCATATATCTACTCCTAACGCCAACACTAGAAGTAGCCGGGGATCATTCCTACGTTGATTCTAGATGACACGCGCCAGCCGGAGAATCTAGCTACCCCTAGTAGAGGAAAACATAGACCTTTCTTGCCTCCAGAGAAGGGGACCCCAAAGCTGGATAGAAGCCCCCCACAAATAATGACGGTGAGGTAAGAGGAAATGACAAACACAGAAATGAACCAGGTTTAGCACAGAGAGGCCCGCTTACTGATAGCAGAATAAAGAAAGGTAACTTATATGGTCAACAAAAACCCTATCAAAATCCACACTGGAAATTCAAGAACCCCCGAACCGTCTAACGGTCCGGGGGGAGAACACCAGCCCCCTTAGAGCTTCCAGCAAAGGTCAGGATATAGATTTGGAACAAGCTGGACAAAAATACAAAACCAAAACAAATAGCAAAAAGCAAAAGGCAGACTTAGCTGATATAACTGGAACCAGGATCAGTAGACAAGAGCACAGCAGACTAGCTCTGATAACTACGTTGCCAGGCATTGAACTGAAGGTCCAGGGAGCTTATATAGCAACACCCCTAACTAACGACCCAGGTGCGGATAAAAGGAATGACAGAAAAACCAGAGTCAAAAAACTAGTAACCACTAGAGGGAGCAAAAAGCAAATTCACAACACATCTGCCACCGAACACCAGGATTGTCAAATTCACCACTGGCGCCCTGTGCTCTTCACAGATGAAAGCAGGTTCACACTGAGCACATGTGACAGACGTGAAAGAGTCTGGAGACACCACGGAGAGCGATCTGCTGCCTGCAACATTCTTCAGCATGACCGGTTTGGTAGTGGGTCAGTAATAGTGTGGGGTGGCATTTCTTTGGAGGCCGCACAGCCCTCCATGTGCTCGCCAGAGGTAGCCTGACTGCCATTAGGTACCGAAATAAGATCCTCAGACGCCTTGTGAGACCATATGCTGGTGCGGTTGGCCCTGAGTTCCTCCTAGTGCAGGACAATGCCAGACCTCATGTGGCTGGAGTGTGCAAGATGAAGGCATTGAAGCTATGGACTGGCCCGCCTGTTCCCCAGACCTGAATCCGATTAAACACATCTGGGACATCATGTCTAACACCATCCACCAACGTCACATTGCACCACAGACTGGCCAGGAGTTGGCGGATGCTTTATATATAGTATATAGTATATACACTCACTGGCCACTTTATTAGGTACACCTGTCCAACTTCTTGTTAACACTTAATTTCTAATCAGCCAATCACATGGCAGCAACTCAGTGCATTTAGGCATGTAGACATGGTCAAGACAATCTCCTGCAGTTCAAACCGAGCATCAGTATGGGGAAGAAAGGTGATTTGAGTGCCTTTGAACGTGGCATGGTTGTTGGTGCCAGAAGGGCTGGTCTGAGTATTTCAGAAACTGCTGATCTACTGGGATTTTCACGCACAACCATCTCTAGGGTTTACAGAGAATGGTCCGAAAAAGAAAAAAAATCCAGTGAGCGGCAGTTCTGTGGGCGGAAATGCCTTGTTGATGCCAGAGGTCAGAGGAGAATGGGCAGACTGGTTCGAGCTGATAGAAAGGCAACAGTGACTCAAATCGCCACCCGTTACAACCAAGGTAGGCCTAAGAGCATCTCTGAACGCACAGTGCGTCGAACTTTGAGGCAGATGGGCTACAGCAGCAGAAGACCACACCGGGTACCACTCCTTTCAGCTAAGAACAGGAAACTGAGGCTACAATTTGTACAAGCTCATCGAAATTGGACAGTAGAAGATTGGAAAAACGTTGCTTGGTCTGATGAGTCTCGATTTCTGCTGCGACATTTGGATGGTAGGGTCAGAATTTGGCGTAAACAACATGAAAGCATGGATCCATCCTGCCTTGTATGGAGCATCTTTGGGATGTGCAGCCGACAAATCTGCGGCAACTGTGTGATGCCATCATGTCAATATGGACCAAAATCTCTGAGGAATGCTTCCAGCACCTTGTTGAATCTATGCCACGAAGAATTGAGGCAGTTCTGAAGGCAAAAGGGGTCCAACCCGTTACTAGCATGGTGTACCTAATAAAGTGGCCGGTGAGTGTATATATATATATATATATATATATTTGGTTTACTCTGTTTAACAGCAATTTAATTTACAAATAGGTCATCTTCTGATGACACATTCCATTAAATTGTGTGTCACTTACTGGACTTCTTAGGGTACTGTCACACAATGCAATTTTGATCGCTACGACGGTACGATTCGTGACGTTCTAGCGATATCGTTACGATATCGCAGTGTCTGACACGCAGCAGCGATCAGGGACCCTGCTGAGAATCGTACGTCGTAGCAGATCGTTTGGAACTTTCTTTCGTCGCTTGATCACCCGCTGACATCGCTGGATCGTTGTGTGTGACACCGATCCAGCGATGTGTTCGCTTGTAACCAGGGTAAACATCGGGTAACTAAGCGCAGGGCCGCGCTTAGTAACCCGATGTTTACCCTGGTTACCAGCGTAAACGTAAAAAAAACAAACAGTACATACTTACATTCCGGTGTCTGTCCTCCGGCGTCTCAGCTTCTCTGCACTGTGAGCGCCTGCCGGCCGGAAAGCGAGCACAGCGGTGACGCGGTGACGTCACCGCTCTGCTTTCCGGCTATGGTGCTTACACAGTGGAGAGAAGCAGAACGCCGGGGACAGACACTGGAATGTAAGTATGTACTGTTTGTTTTTTTTACGTTTACGCTGGTAACCAGGGTAAACATCGGGTTACTAAGCGCGGCCCTGCGCTTAGTAACCCGATGTTTACCCTGGTTACCCGGGGACTTCGGCATCGCTCCAGCGCCGTGATTGCAAAGTGTGACCGCAGTCTACGACGCTGGAGCGATAATCATACGACTCTGCGACGTCACGGATCGTGCCGTCGTAGCGATCAAAATGGCACTGTGTGACAGTACCCTTACTGTAGTTTTGATAAAAATCAGTCTTTCATCTGCTGCGACTTTGCTAGTTCTTTTATTGATAAGATCTGTCTAATCAATTCTACACTATGCATAGCCAGAAATGTGCCAGAAATAACATGGTGAGCCAGAGCTCATGAATATCAAGGACTAAATAACAGGAGCTCATCAATGAGATAACAAGCAGAGCAGTAAAAAAAAATTATAATTGAGAGTCTAGTGGTTGATGATACCTTTTAATGTCTAACTCCGTAATAAAGGGTCAAAACCCAATTTTCTCTCTCTCCTTTAAGTGTAATACAGCATTGAGAATAAATTTAAAATATAACCTTTAATTATATCCTTAAAAACTACCTTCTATAGAATTAGTGATCAAGTGCATGTGCAGTATAAAAAATCCCACTTAGCCACTATCTGTCCAACTGGACCAAAATATTATAGGTATAACAATATCCCTTATAAAGGACACCCTATATCATACAAAATTAATCAGCTCCAATTCTGGTCAACTTCTCGATTGGATACCAAATCACAAGATTTCATAGACCGTGCATTTGAATTGACAATGTCTAATATTCAATCCATAAGATAGTCATCACGGTCTCCGTGTGGACATACTTCTCTGGGTACATATATCAAGTTCCACAATGTTTAACAACAGTAATTAGGAACGATCTCACCCATCAGTAGTTCAGGAACCGTCCATCTTTTCTCAGCAGCCGGTTTCCATAGGAGTGGGGCACTCTCAACCTGTTATGCCCTGTAAAGGCTAATATGGCCCTGTCCCCAATAACTCCCGCCCTAACAAGGGCAGTCCACAGCTGACCCTCACAACATCAGCCCTACTTGTCCCTGTGTGTCCCAAAGCGTTTCATCAGTTCTCAGAATCATCAGGGGAAGTACACACTCTGTCAGGGTACATAACTATTGCTGGAAGAAACAAAGGTTCTCTCTCTCTGACCACTGATAGCCCGACAGTCAGAGAGAGAGAACCTTTGTTTCTTCCAGCAATAGTTATGTACCCTGACAGAGTGTGTACTTCCCCTGATGATTCTGAGAACTGATGAAACGCGTTGGGACACACAGGGACAAGGGACAAGTAGGGCTGATGTTGTGAGGGTCAGCTGTGGACTGCCCTTGTTAGGGTGGGAGTTATTGGGGACAGGGCCATATTAGCCTTTACAGGGCATAACAGGTTGAGAGTGCCCCACTCCTATGGAAACCGGCTGCTGAGAAAAGAGGGACGGTTCCTGAACTACTGATGGGTGAGATCGTTCCTAATTACTGTTGATAAACATTGTGGAACTTGATATATGTACCCAGAGAAGTATGTCCACACAGAGACCGTGATGAGTATCTTATGGATTGAATGTTAGACATTGTCAATTCAAATGCACGGTCTATGAAATCTTGTGATTTGGTATCCAATCGAGAAGTTGACCAGAATTGGAGCTGATTAATTTTGTATGATATAGGGTGTCCTTTATAAGGGATATTGTTATACCTATAATATTTTGGTCCAGTTGGACAGATAGTGGCTAAGTGGGATTTTTTATACTGCACATGCACTTGATCACTAATTCTATAGAAGGTAGTTTTTAAGGATACCTTTTAATGGTATCAACCACTAAGGACTCTCAATTATAAATATTTCTCCATCTACTGGCTCACACAGTACAATGATATATATCTTTCCTGAAGCAGAGCTGTAGAAATTTATCAATACTACAGCAATAAACCCAGAAAGATTAGATAGATAGATAGATAGATAGATAGATAGATAGATAGATAGATAGATAGATAGATATGGTTTTAGAAGTTGATATTTTCATTGACAGTATATGTCTTGGCTTTCACAGAGTGCTACTGTGCTTTTTTATATATATTTTGCAGCTTTTTAGCCCGAAAGTGGCATGTACGGTAGGATGGGGAAGGGTTATGATAGGACCCATCAGAGAAGCGTCACCTTGTCGTGGTTGATGGTCACACATGAATTGGCCAATTTATGTGCTATGAACCTTTTCTTTTTTGTAAGTACATCTTGCTGAGGGACAATGCGGTTGGAAGTTGATATTTCCATTGACAGTATATGTCTTGGCATTCACAGAGTGCTGCTGTGCTTTTTATAGATATATAGCTAGATAGATAGATGATAGATAGATAAGATAGATGTTAGTTAGATAGATAGATAGATAGATAGATGATAGATTAGATAGAGATAAGAGAGCTATAGATTACATAGAGAGATAAAATATATAGATAATAGATAGATATAGAGTTTAAATAGATTAACAGATATATATAGATATTAGATAGATAGATAGATAGATAGATAGATAGATAGATAGATAGATAGATAGAGCTAAATATGTTGAAGAAACATATGTCTTCTATTTTCTTTTAAGACTGTGTTTTGTAACTAAGTCAGAATGCACAATTCTACGATAACAAAGAAAGACATGGCCAAAAGCTTTTCAAAGGATCCAAATCACTCAATCCTGTCTTTCAATCCCAGGAGCAACATTAAAAATAAAATGAAAATGAAGGAATCTTTATAATAGCAGCCTCCATGAATTACAATTCACATATCAAAGCATGCGTCTGCCTCGTACCTGTAACATATTTATCTCTGGGATTTATTCTCTATTGCCCAGTTCTTCAATAAAGCACATTTGGCAAACAACAAACACATAAGAAGAAACATAAATTGTTATAAAACATTCAATGTTATAGGATTCAGTCATGGTTTTTCTGACTTTTCTGAATTTGGACAACTCTTTGTGCGCTTAGACATGAAGGAAAGGGAACAGATGGTGGCATAAATCAAATCCAAAATTACAAAGACTACACACAGAATTTCTGCTGTGGAATCTGTCGGGGATTAGATTTAACAGTAGCAAACTTTAAAAGAAAATAAAGAGGAAGAGATTTTGTAGCTGATACTTGACATTACTAGGTCATTCTCCTTCCCCTGTATACAGCATGTCATTGTCACCTATGTCTATAGCGGGAGAGACAGATGACAATAGTAGGATGATCACAAGTTGAAGGTTCCATGTTAATCACAGATCTGCTTCTCGCTTCATCTTTGTCGTAGAGGGATAAGAAAGGCTGAGCTACTTTAATCTTCCCATAGATTTGCATTTATATCAAAACAAATATTAGAGAAACATAGATACTCAATATTTGGCAGAATCTTGCAGGTAATCTTATGGGCGCCATTGGTAATTTGTTACATCTGTGCCCAGATCTCATATATATTTCCATGTAATTGTTATGAATCTGCTATATAATTGTCTAAGGGTCACTTCCGTCCTTCTGTCTGTCTGTCACAGATATTCACTGGTCGCGGCCTCTGTCTGTCATGTAATCCAAGTCGCTGATTGGTCGTGGCAAAACAGCCACGACCAATCAGCGACGGGGACAGTCCGGCAGAAAAATGGCCGCTCCTTCCTCCCCGCAGTCAGTGCCCGCTCCGTACTCCCCTCCAGTCTGCGCTCACTCAGGGTTAATGGCAGCGTTGACCGTGGTGTAACGCACTCAGTTAACACTGCTATTAGCCCTGTGTGACCAACTTTTTACTATTCATGCTGCCTATGCGGCATGAATAGTAAAACGATCTAATGTTAAAAATAATTAAAAAAAAAAATAAAAATCATTATATACTCACCGTCCGTCGGCCCCTCGGATCAGGAACAGGCCTTTCCCGCTCCTCGCGACGCTCTAGTAATGCTCGCTCGCGACGCTCTGGTCCATGCTGCGATCTCGCGAGATGATGATGTAGCGGTCTCGCGAGACCGCTACGTCATCAACTCGCAAGACCGCAATGCACTCTTGGGACCGGAGCGCACGAGCAGCGTCGGTAACCGCTTCGCTTGAATCCGGGGGCTCAGGAAGGTGAGTATATAACTATTTTTTATTTTATTTCTTTTTTTTAACAGGGATATGATGCCCACATTGCTATATACTACGTGGGCTGGGCAATATACTACGTGGGCTGTGCTATATACTACGTGGGCTGTGCAATATACTACATGGGCTGTGCAATATACTACGTGGCTGGGCAATATACTACATGGGCTGTGCAATATACTACGTGGCTGGGCAATATACTACATGGGCTGTGCTATATACTACATGGCTGGACAATATACTACGTGACTATACAACGTGGGCTGCGCAATATACTACATGGACTGCGCAATTTACAACGTGGGCTGCGCAATATACAACGTGGACTGCGCAATATACAACGTGGCCTGCGCAATATACAACGTGGGCTGCGCAATATACAACGTGGGCTGCGCAATGTACTACGTGGGCTGCACAATGTACAACGTGGGCTGCGCAATGTACAACGTGGGCTGCGCAATGCACAACGTGGGCTGCACAATGTACTGCGTGGGCTGCGCAATGTACTGCGTGGGCAGTGCAATGTACTGCATGGGCTGCACAATGTACTGCGTGGGCTGCGCAATGTACTGCGTAGGCTGCGCAATATACTACGTGGGCTGTGCAATATACTACGTGGCTGGGCAATATACTACATGGGCTGTGCTATATACTACGTGGCTGGGCAATATACTACATGGGCTGTGCAATATACTACGTGGGCTGTGCAATATACTACATGGGCTGTGCAATATACTACGTGGCTGGGCAATATACTACATGGGCTGTGCTATATACTACGTGGCTGGACAATATACTACGTGACTATACAACGTGGGCTGCGCAATATACTACATGGACTGCGCAATTTACAACGTGGGCTGCGCAATATACAACGTGGACTGCGCAATATACAACGTGGCCTGCGCAATATACAACGTGGGCTGCGCAATATACAACGTGGGCTGCGCAATGTACTACGTGGGCTGCACAATGTACAACGTGGGCTGCGCAATGTACAACGTGGGCTGCGCAATGCACAACGTGGGCTGCACAATGTACTGCGTGGGCTGCGCAATGTACTGCGTGGGCAGTGCAATGTACTGCGTGGGCTGCACAATGTACTGCGTGGGCTGCGCAATGTACTGCGTGGGCTGCGCAATATACTACGTGGGCTGTGCAATATACTACGTGGCTGGGCAATATACTACATGGGCTGTGCTATATACTACGTGGCTGGGCAATATACTACATGGGCTGTGCAATATACTACGTGGGCTGTGCAATATACTACATGGGCTGTGCAATATACTACATGGCTGGGCAATATACTACATGGGCTGTGCTATATACTACGTGGCTGGACAATATACTACGTGACTATACAACGTGGGCTATGCAATATACAACGTGGGCTGCGCAATATACAACGTGGGCTGCGCAATGTACTACGTGGGCTGCACAATATACAACGTGGGCTGCGCAATGTACTACGTGGGCTGCGCAATGTACAACGTGGGCTGCGCAATGTACAATGTGGGCTGCGCAATGTACTGCGTGGGCTGCGTAATGTACTGCATGGGCTGTGCAATGTACTGCGTGGGCAGCGCAATGTACTGCGTGGGCTGCGCAATGTACTGTGTGGGCTGCGCAATATACTATGTGGGCTGTGCAATATACTACGTGGCTGGGCAATATACTACATGGGCTGTACTATATATTATGTGGCTGGACAATATACTACGTGACTATACAACGTGGGCTGTGCAATATACTACGTGGACTGCGCAATTTACAACGTGGGCTGCGCAATATACAACATGGGCTGCGCAATATACTACGTGGGCTGCGCAATATACAACATGGGCTGCGCAATGTACTACATGGGCTGCGCAATGTACTACGTGGGCTGCGCAATGTACTACGTGGGCTGCGCAATGTACAACATGGGGTGCGCAATGTACAACGTGGGCTGCGCAATGTACTGCGTGGGCTGCGCAATGTACTGCATGGGTTGCGCAATGTACTGCGTGGGCTGCGCAATGTACTGCGTGGGCTGCGCAATGTACTGCGTGGGCTGTGCAATGTACTGCGTGGGCTGCGCAATGTACTGCGTGGGCTGCGCAATATACTACGTGGGCTGTGCTATACACTACGCATATATAGTCTAGAATACCCGATGCGATAGAATCGGGCCACCATCTAATACTATATAATCATTTTAGTAACCAATAACATAATGGTTGAAATAATGCCAATTAATCAGCTGAAGGCTATGGTCACACTATTTGGTCAGTATTTTACATCAGTATGTGTAAACCAAAATCAGGAGTGGAACAATCAGAGGAAAAGTATAATAGAAACATATGCACCACTTCTGCATTTATCACTCACTCCTGGTTTTGGCTTACAAATACTGATGTAACATACTGACCAAATACTGATTGTGTGAACATTGCCTAATGGCCTAATGGAAATTACAGTTTGAATGGGGCGAAAGAGGGGTGATTTGAACTTTTATTT